>NC_071267.1:24266338-24406338 GCF_023375685.1 Ictalurus furcatus | reverse complement strand
AGAGGAAATCCCCTGTGCTTAACGCTCACCTGTCTTCAAACACACTTCAGCTGGAGTGGAATGCGTGCCAAGCAAAACAGGATGCTCTCTCTAGAGTGTTTCGCTTCAGAAGAGGGGGGGATTTTGCGTCTTGTCTTTGAAAACGAGACATCGAAGATCACTCCACAGTCTTTCTGCCACCTATATGACATTTCGCTAACGTTTTAAGTCGTTCTGTATTTCTCTGATCAGGCTGCTACACTGAGGACTTGCTTTACTGCTCTGCTGGAATGTGAATGGAGTCCGTTAACACCCTGGACAAACACTCGGAGCAAACAGGCTTATCAGAGCGGATTACTCGAGCAGGACAAACACTAGAGCTCTGGCTCGATGGCCGCCAAGGACCGAGGAGCCAGATTAGCACAAACGGCCATTATCTGCTAGGTTATTTATGCAGGCTGATTAATTACTCCAAGATTGCATGCTCGACTGAGTTGGGAAACTTGAGTGCTGAAAGTCAAGTGCGTTAGGTTTCTGCCCTAAATATTGGAAAAGTTCAAAAGTCTGTTGGTCCTACCTGAAATGGTTCAGTGTCATTGAGTTATACGTTTTTTTTCTTATCCTCTCACAATGACTACGTTTACATGGACAGCATTAATCTAATTATTGATCTTATTGTGAATAAGACAATATTGTGATTAAGGTGTTTACATGAGTCGATTTTAGAATACTCCTTTACATGTTATAGAACATAGATCGATTAACGACACACGTCATTACGTCACCGCGCCACGCCGTCCGACGTTCCCTCCAGAATTTCACGTATCGGCATACAGTTCATCTTCATTATGGGACCGTATACAGTTTTGGGTGTTTTTATTTAAAATTTTTACAAACGCTTCAAGCGCGGTTAATTATTTGTCGTGCTGTACGTGCAAATAGACGACTGCTTGAAGCCGTGGGCTGCGTCCCAAACCGCATACTTACCTACTATATAGTAGCTGAGATACATGTATTTCACCTACTATATATAGTAGGCAAGTACGTGGTTTGGGACGCAGCCGTGCTCTCTTGTTTGGCGTCAAACGGTCGAGCGCTGCCGTGTGTGTACGCGTCCTGTCGCAAAATGCGGTGAAAACTCCCACACGACGTTAATAGTGTGATTAAGGTGCATACATGCCTGTAACGCACGTCGATAATGCGACTAAAACAGGAAAACTCCACACGCCTTAATTCCATCTGTGTTTACTTCGAGTATGACTTTAATCGGAAAAGGTAATTAAAAATTGCTGTTAACATGCTAGTTTCTTAATCAGAGTATCGTCTTAATCGGGTTAATATCGGATTATTGTCGTCCATATAAACGTACTGAGTGTTTAAATATCCATGTCCAGAGATGCTTTGAATGCCGTAGTGGGTTTCACTTTGGCTTCACAAACCCAGTGCTTGGAAATATCCAGCATAGCCAGTGCATGCGGTCACACACTTCGGCTCGCGATACAGCCGCTCGTTACTGAGTCGATGTGTGAACGCTATGAGCGAGCAGCACTTAATTTCTATGCACGTTTTACGCCGAGCACATGCCGAGCCGCTCGCGACTAGTAATTCTATTCAGCTGGCGCGGCTGAGATGCTGAAACTGGACGTGGCGCTCGGGAGCTCCTGTTTTCTTTTAGCGAGCTTTCGCAAGGCGTTGAAGAGCAGCAAATAAACCTGCAACAAACTAACTGCAGATGGAGAGTTATTCAAGTCGAACAGCCGGTGATTTATGCAAGTCATTATGTACCTCTTAGAGAGACCGCTGCGGTTCAGAGCGTGTTTGTACTCGCAGGCGAAGTGCGTGTGTTTTTCCGAGCGAGCGAGTTTGTGTGAGAAAATTTTGCTGAAATTGTGGCTGGCAGAGTGCACCACAGGACCAAGAGGCCGTGGTTCTTTTTACAGATATCATCTGTCAATATACATATATTTGTGTAGTGCCTGTCTATCTTCATTATTTTCTGGTTGGTAAATCCTTTGTGTTTTCCCAGTGGAGTTAAAACCGTTTAGCTCGAACCCAGACGTTGGGCCGTATGCCACATACGGCTGTTAGACAAAACATACAGCATAAATGATACTCACAGTACAACTCTACATCAATATGATGCGGTTATACTAAGTTTTCCTTTACAATTGCTTTACCGTACAACCTCGAGGGGGGAAAAAAAACCCGCATCGGCTAATCCTAAAGCAGGCTCGTAATGCTGTATTCGAATCCTAGCCAAGTGCAAAGGTATTCCTGTCCGAAGAGAATCTGAGTACGCGTCAGTGTCAGACGCAGGACAACACCAGGTCAGCATCTCTGATTTTCCATGTTCTTCCATTATTCATCCCTCGGAGCAGACTCTCTCCTAAAGAGGCTCTCTGAGTGTGGCTGATACAGATAGGGTGACGTGCTCGCGGAGTGAACTCTTGAGAAAGAAACACGACTCAGCCACAGTTGCACCCGAGACGGACAGAGATCAGACACACATCTGAGAAAAGGTAACCTATTACGTCTCTTTACCGTACGCCAGGGGAAGGGTTACATGCCAAGGATGGGTGAAAGAGAGAAAGCAGGAGATGGAGAGCCAAGGAGAGGAGGAAGAAAAAACAAAGCTAGGACACACACACACACACACACACACACACACACACACACACATATATACACAGTGTGCCCTGTAGAGTAGCTTGGATGCAGCATTGCAGGTGAACAGAACACTTGTTTGCCTCACTCAGGAAATGAACTGCCAGGAGACTTTAAGTGGACGGATGCCTGATGTGTCCGTCGCAAGAAACTGTCACTCTCGCACACTGTCCTGTAAAATTATTCTACATCGTCTATACCCTTCTGATTAAAGACACCTTTTTTACAGTTCAATGCCATTTGTATTGTGCTTTACAAAAACCCAGATGTTGATTCAGATCTTTAATAAACGAGCCATACCTGACAGTCACAAGGAAAAATTCCTTGAGATGACACCGGAAAGAAACCCTGAAAGACTCAGAAGGGAACCCATCCTCTTCTGGGTGACACCGGATAGTGTGATTATAAACTCAGGAGGAGAACAGTGAAGGCAGACGGACCTATGTGTGTTTACAGGATGGTCATTTTGAGAAGATTGTGATTAAGAGGATGAGCACAGGACATGACACCAGCAGTTCTTAGCTACAAGTCAACAGGTGAGACTATCCACTGACACAAGGGTGAGTCTTGGCTTGTGCCGTGCTGTGAAGATAGACATTTCCTATTAAATTAGCAGCTTCATGTAGATTTGTCTGTGCGACGAGGTATGGCCAAGTTTACAGGAAACTGACATGGTTGTATTTCGTTTCGAGTTTGATTGACGTTATGAATTTTGGAAGTGTGAGAACATTTGGCCTGGCCTATATCATCCAGCTGTTCTAATCAAAACATGTACGGTAATTAGAAGACACCACAGGAGGACTGTTGGTTCTGTGCCATATTTCACCGGCAAGCTTTGAACTTGACGAAGAAGAACACAAAAACAAACTAGGGTTGGGATTCTTCCAGTGTCAGAGGAATGAGTGGCATTTCTTTTCTGTTAAAACCATCCATCTTCGGAGTAGTACGTTATTGCGTGAGTAAGAGGGTTGGAAGAAGTGGCTGGGTAAAGTGTCAATCGAATGCTTAGATCTTCATGGCCCCACTAGCCTGGGGTTAAGGCAGTGTAATCAATAGCTCGATTATTGGAGAGAGGCCAGAGTGTGGGAACTGGTGGCAGAGCTCTATCTGGGTTTGAGAGTATCTGTCACACACCCTGTCACTTCGCTCACACAGAGCAGTGTTGACTGTTTGAGTGCAATTTGAGCATATGTAAGTGCTCCATGGTTCTGGACTTTGTCTGTTTGGGTATTCCATATGATGGACACACTGTTGCAGGCCTGATTTTAGGTTTATTTGACAAGTTTGGCTGAGTTATACCATAACTTGTGTATACAGCACCCAGACCTGTGTGTTTTGGTCTCTCTTAGAGGTTGGCAATGGACTTGGGGTTTCAAATTATGGCCGTAACAAGTAAGCAGAGCGGTCATATCGGCTCTCTTGAAAGCTGTGCATGAAATGTTACAGACAGAAAAAAAAAAAAAACCTGTCAAAGTCTTATGTAAGCAAAACTATTTTATCAGCATATCAGGGCATGAAATGGGAAACAGGAGCAGAAATGCAGCACATAACAGCTCTTGTCATTCTCCCTCCCCCATCTCTTTTCCTGACTTTATCTCTGTTGATCTTGAGAGTCGGGCCTCAGGAGTGTTTTATTGCTGCATTTGAAGTAATGTGAAAGAGGGAGGCTGAGATATCTGCGTTCTTTCTTTCCGGCATCTCTTTCAACTTGGATGAGTCTTCCGCTGCACAAGAGGCAGTTGACCTTGCTACTGAAAAGAGCAAGCTGTGTTATGAGAATAAACACATATAGCCTGGGTGAAGCTGTCCAAAGCTGAGTTTTCATGGGAGATGAAGCTCCTAGGACAAACTGTGAGAGTTAGGAATGGCCTTTGAGGAACCTGGAAGTGGTTACCAGCTTAAAAAGATGCTGTCGAAGGCTCATCAAATTTGCCTGTCCTGATGTCTGGACACATAAAGTAAAATAAACCAATACACTGATAATTAGTGACACTTTCTAAGACTTCTACGCTTACCGTGACCACGTTCTGACCTTGCCTTGTTGAGAGGAACACCCCTTTTTTATCAGGAGAATCTATTTTCGAGCATACCTATCCCCTTTCTAATCCTGTGGTAAATAATTGATCAGTCCAATATCTTAAGCTTCTCTGTTGGCAGCCTGCATTGAGGCCATTCCCCCAGAGGCACTCGAGCTGCTGCGCACTCCACTCAAGGGCTCTCCACTTCCTCTCTCTTTCTCTTCCCCCAAAGTGAGCGAGAAGTGCCCCGCTCAGGCCTCCACGAGTGCCCCTTCCCCCTTGTTGCCCTGGCCCCAGTTCTCTTAGATCACTTGAGCACAATGCTCTGTTTGAAAGTAACGAAGGGGGGAAAGACGAGGGCACCAGTGTCAGAGCATTGCCTGTTTGCTGACGGAATGTCTAAAAAGAACTACCTCATAAATCAAAATGGGTGAGAATAGGCATTGTTCATCCAAGAGCTCGGTCACTTGTCCTCCTCAACCCCTTTCTCTCTATTCTCTCTCTCCCTCTCCTTTTGCTCAGAGAAGCAGAAAAGGGATAAGAGGATGGGTGGAGGCTTGTCAGGGTCCTCCCCATTTGCCTTTTTTTCCTCCTGTGGATTTCTAACCTTTCACCCGCCATCAATATTATCGTTCCATGTCCTTAGTTTCCAAACCTCGAGTGTAATTTTAGTACTTGATGAGTTTGGCTTAGGTAAAATTAAAGAGTGGGTAAATGAAAGGTTATATGATCGATAGAACATTTCACAGGTTGTGGTCTTCTTTTGTGCAATTCTATCCATGAGGCTAAGTACACACATTAGTGTGAATGAGTTTGTGGGGGGTTCATTTAGCAGTGAAACCACCAACTTTGGCATTCATTACCAAACCCACACACGCACACAAATGTTTCCTTTTCCTCCTGATAATTAGGAATTAATAGGTGACTCTTACCCCCTAACCACAAGCTTACGAGCTTATAACACTCGTCATACATCAAGTTTATATTTCCTGTATACTTTTGTGAGGGCTATGTAAACCAATAAAAACCTCTGTTGTGCTTTTGAGTTATCTCAAAAGTTTCTAAACGTTAGTGTTAACCCACTCGAAGACAAGCAGAAACTTGGGGTTCCTCTTGACACTGGAGCATAAGTAGGAATCAAGCCCATCTGTTTACCAGACTATTAATGATGATTAGTCAATCTTCCTTCTCTCCCACCCTTCTCTTGTGAGACAGCAGAAATCACGCTGATATTATCATAATTGGATCAGTGGCTGACTGTTTTAAAGAGGCTGGATATACCAATCTGCCAACAGCTTCCTATTAAACGCACTGCATCATTAGTTCACCTTGCTCTGCCCTTGGCTGCTTTCCATTTCTGGATTGACACCTTGTGATTCGCATTGCAAACATTGGGATTTTTTTTTTTCCATCTCTGGCTCACTGAGGATACCTAGTGCTGCTCGTTATCCTAATCTATTTTAAGTGAACTTTTAATCCCAAAGGGCAGCATGCAGAACTCGGAAAACTTTCCACACAAGACTGTGGAATCTCACCTCTACTCAGCAGACTTGTTCTTAACCAGTTGTACAAATAACCAGCCTTTTACAATGTGATTGCTGAAAGAGAGAAACAGAATCGCCAGCTACTGAAGTGGGGAAAGCAGACACCACTTGTGTATTGTTTGTGGCCTCTTGACGTGGCGTGTAGTGTTGCTTTCACAGGGTGTAAACACGCAGAGAAGGATTACGCTAGACGCTGACAGGGCTTTTGACAATGAGGCTGTAACTTAGTCTCGGAACTGAGAACGCTGCCTGTTACCCATGAGACAATAAACCAACAAGTTCTATCAGTGTGTGTGCTTTAATACTCTAAGGGGGGGGGGGGTTATTCTGGTTTTGTTAATGTCTGATTGGAACTGGGTATTCCAACACTGGACTGAACACGCCATCAAAGGGAATCGGAGACTTACTGTCTTACCAGATCTTCTCAGACAAATACAATCACATTGACTTCACGTGTTTCAAAGCTACCAATAGATCGGGAGATTCTGGATGTGTAATTTTAACCACATTACATCTTAATGAACAGGTTGGTTCTTTCATTTGGACCATTGCTTCTGTGTTAATGTGCAATAATTTGGTTAACGATAATTAGTTTTTCCAAAAAGATTCTACATGGAACCTTTCCGAAAGGAAACCCCCCCCCCATTGTATGGTTCTACAGGGCATCTTTAGGGTGTTAAATAGAAACTTTTTTTTTTTCCTGTAGAACATGCATGTTTAATTTAATTCATCAGGCTAACTGAGTCTCTCAATGCAGAGACATGCAGTAAGTGAAATGGTATATCCCCCTCCACCCATAACTATCTGTCAGAGCTCACTCTTATCACCGCACGATAATCCACTCTTCCCTACTTGACCCGAATCCGCAACCTGACTCTACTTGGCATTTGGTCTGTGTTGCCTTTTCACTCAAAAAGTTCTCAAATGTGCCCTGATTATATGGACTCATGTAACATATCCCTTTCACCCGCTTACCACTCAAAGCAATGGATTTCTTTGCTTAAACAAAGCAGATTGCCTTTCATCCGTAATGTAAATGATTATGAAATGTTGCACTAACAACTTGGCTATCTACTGGAAAGAGTCTGTTAGCCTTTATGTTCTTAAGTGGCTAATAGTCTCTATGTTCTTAAGTGGCTGCATATAAACTGAGCTGACCACACTAGACCACAAACTGGACTGTGAAGATGGACCTCTTTAAATGCTGACTTTCTTCAAAATGTTTTAATAAAAAAATAATTGTTTAAATTGGCGTATTGCATGATCTATTATGTGGACCAGACACGATTGAAAATAGTTCCAGGAAACGGATAGCATGCATCTTATTAGCTTTCATTACCGGATCTTTGATCAAGCAATGCTAATTGCTTTAAACCCAGAAGTTTACATTGCCTCATTGATATTCACCATGCATACTCCATCTCTGTTATTGACTCATGCTGTATTTTGCTTTCATTAGATTGCCATCTTAACCTCTTTCTCTTCTGCCTCCAGAGACCTGATGCCCAAGACCCTGGATGGTCAGATCACCATGGAGAAGACGCCCAGCTACTTTGTGACCCGTGAAGCTCCAGCTCGGATCTACTCCATGTCACGGTCCACCAAGCTCATAGTGGTGGTGAGGGATCCGGTCACCAGGGCCATCTCAGACTACACACAGACACTGTCCAAAAAGCCAGACATTCCCTCCTTTGAGAGCCTGACGTTCAAAAACAGGACTACAGGCCTTATCGACACCTCATGGAGCGCCATCCAGATCGGCATCTACGCCAAGCACCTAGACAACTGGCTCCAGTTCTTCCCCATGCGTCAGATCCTGTTTGTGAGCGGCGAACGGCTGATCAGTGACCCAGCTGGAGAGCTCGGCCGTGTGCAGGACTTCCTGGGCCTCAAGCGGATCATCACCGACAAACACTTCTATTTCAATCAGACCAAGGGCTTTCCATGCCTGAAGAAGGCTGAAGGAAGCAGCAAGCCTCACTGTCTGGGCAAAACCAAAGGCCGAACACACCCCAACATCAACCCCGCGGTGGTGCAGAGGTTACGAGACTTCTATCGGCCCTTTAATATGAAGTTCTACCAGATGACTGGACACAACTTTGGTTGGGATTGAAAGTGAACTACAAAAACTGAAAACTATCTGTGTTAGTAATGGCAAAAGATGTGACAATTGCTATCTATCTATCTATATATATATGTAAATGTACAGAAATCTATTTTATAATAATTTATTTTTTAATTTTTAAGCAATTAATTCACTAAGCTGCCTAACCATATTTGTACAGTGCATCTGGCTCACATTTACACCCCTGCCCCACAACATTCCTACTTTTTTTTTCCTTCCCCCCTGCCCTCCCCCACCATATAACAATGGTTGGTTCAATAGACGTAATTGCTACTCACAGTGTCCTTGATTAATGCATAGAGTATTTCTCTTTTCAGTCTTTTTATTTTCTTCTAGCATCATGCAATATGAATGGGCATTTTATCAGTGGAGCAATTGTGTGGTGGGATACACTGAGGCTACATGTCATTATGCTAATTATATAACATATGTACCTGATTAGATCTCTCAGATCTCGTTGCATCTCGGGATAATGAGGAGAATCAGATTGGGTCTGTGCCAGAGATGCTATCATGCAGATGGTGTGATATGATGTAAAGTGTAGTCAGAAGACGTTATGATTCCTCTATCATATGATCTGAAAGTGGACCAGACCAATCAGCATTTAAATCTCAGTAATGAGCATACCACATATTCTGATTCATCCTTTTCAGGGTCGATCTCAATCAATTTCTTGTTGCCAAATTATCTCGCAAGTTTGAAACTTCATTATAAAGCCTCAAATCCTTTTTTTTTTTTTTTTGTCTCTGTTTGTTTTGCAAATTTTAGACCTCGTTTTCTCTTTCTACTTGAATTCTTTTTATGCAAGAGGGAGAAACTGTCTCGCTAGCCATCTGTTATATATCATATAGCCTCCAAGATGAGAGAAAGATCTCAGCATAGCCCTGCTCTCCTTAGTCTCCTTAATCTGCTACTCCTTAGTCTAATGGAAACAGTGATTCGGGATAAACTCCTAACTTGTCCACGTTGTGTCTAATTCTTTAATGCAAAACATTATGCAAAAGGCATGAGCAGATATACTAGTAGTAGTGCGGTAGTGTGGAGGGATTGGGTTGAGTTTGAAGATTATAACTTAGGAAGATTTTGAAATAATATCGAGCAAAAGAGTCGTTCTCTAGATCAGCAGAGGAAATTTAGTTTTGAAGCCTTGAATCACTTAAACATTGTGAAAGTCCTGTACTGAGGAAAGCGCTATATATATATATATATATATATATATATATATATATATATATATATATATATATATATATTTACATATATATATATATATATATATGTATGTATGTGTGTGTATGTGTATGTAAATATATATATATATATATATATATATATATATATATATATATATATATATATATATCTCTTTTTGTGTAGAGGATGGGTGTGGAACTCAAATGTGGTCAGCAACGGCTCATCAATTTCGCTTTTGATGATTTTGTGCCTCTAACTACTTCTGTATGATGCTGAAGCCCACATCCTTCCATTTAGGAGGGAGATTATAATATGAATCAGCTGGGAGGACGTAGCCATGAGCGTCCACCACATGTGGATTTCGGAAATGAGCAGGAAAGACAAGGCACAAACTTTGACAGACAGCTCTCGTTTTCTTCTACTTTCCAGTCCTCATTTATTGCAAACAAAAACAAACCAAACTTGCGAAATCTCTCCAGCATTCAGATTGGACCTAATAGTGGGCCATTTGTGCAGTGGTTGAGAATGGAAGTTTCTGCTACCTCAACAATGCTATTCTGTATTTGCAGAAACATCTCTTCCACAAAGACCTCAAGCAGTAACAATAGTGATTTGCAAATCTCTTCTCGAGTGGACAGATTTACTTGAGAAGCCCTCGGTTTTTATTCGCTAGGGAGAATTTTGAAACCTCTGCTCATGGTCTAGTAGTCCATGCTTCTGATGCGTCTGTTTTATGGTTGAGTTTTATTCAACCTTATATTCAGATTGTGTTGTTTGTCTTATCCAACATATAATAAATAGGCTAGCAAGTCTGTATGTAAAAACAACAAAAAGACATGTAAATCAAGTATTTTGTGGTATCTATCTAAAATAATTTTACACCGTGAATGAGCAAAATGGAGCAGATATTTCTAGACAATTAAATACTGAACATTCATATTTCTTTGTATGAAGAAATAAATAAAATATATATTTTACCAAAAGTGCCTTGTCCTGTCTTAACTCCACTGCATATATTATATACCTGTGATTCATTCCAGACAATTCCTCAGACCAAGCCCACGGTATGGGGACATCTGATTTCCTCCTCTCACCTATGAATCAACAGTGAATCAACAGTGAATCAATAGTGAATCAACAGTGAATCAATAGTGAATCAACAGTGAATCAACAGTGTTTGATTTGCAAAAATGGAAGAAAAAATTATAACTGCAGTCTAATGTTTTCCTTGAGTTTATTTCAATATCACAAGTAAGGAGTAATATACAATGGATTATATCCTGCATATAAGTGTTTTATTTGTCTTATATTAATACAGCAATTTGCCAATGATTAAACATTTTAATTTATTAAAGAACGGCATGATTTTTGTCTGTTTATAGTTACATTTAACGTTGTAGAACGTTCATCATTTATAAGTTAAACTTGGCAGCCATATAAAAAAAAATAGTTCTCTCATTAGCCTCTCTTTTTATTTTCAAAGTTAATATGCCAACCCACTGAAAAATAAATAAATAAAAAATTGTGGTAGACTCCTTCCATAGATATCATTACATAAATCTCCACTATATTAGCACTTACACATTTTTCTTCGTTAATTAATAGCACGTCTGAGTCTAAATGATACAGTAAAATCCACTGTATACATTTCGGCTAACACCATTTCTTATCAGAACTTGAAAAGCTGGGCACATTGTCGTTGTTCACGGTTCCTTGTTCTGACTCTGTTGACTCAACTGATCTGACAAGCCCAGGAAGAGCTATAATGTTACTTAATGTTATTTTTCTAGCTAAAAAAAAAAAGTTAACATAGCTAATCTTGCCATGAAAGTAGATGTGACATGACTCAAGGTCCATTCACAGCCTTTATATATGTGGCATGATGATCTGGTGGTCCACACTGATCCTACACTACACCGATCCCACTACCTGTTTTCCTGCAGCCCAGCAACACTCTAAAAAGCTCCCTGTGTGAATTTATCTTTCGATCGACCTACCCGGTGACTTGTTTACTGCTGGTCTCAGCAGTGCGGCTCCTAAACAGGGTACGTGTTGTTCATTTTCAGGAAGTGTGCTCTCCCAGGACACTTGATTCGCACCTGGGTTGACGCAGCATCTCATGAAAACACTGTAGCTCCACACAAATCTATTTGGGTCAGTTGAGTTCAGCTCAGCAATGCAACTTGGGCACATACTGTAGCTTACAGTGGAGTTTTGCCTCCATGTGTATTTTTCAGAATATTTATCATCAACAGATATACGGCATGAATGTGATGTTCAGTATTGCATACAGTGGTATTCCATGATATTCCATGGTCTAGTATGGAAGAGAGGGGCACCAGGATGTTGGGGTATTTTGCATTTTGTCGGTGGCATGGTGGCAAAGCTTATATCATTGCCACCTCACAGTTCCAGGATCCCTGGTTCTATCATGAGCTTGGGTTACAGTGGAGTTCAGTGGAGTTACAGTGGAGTGGTTATCTGTGTGGAGTTTCTGTGCATGTTCTCTACATAGTTGTGTGGATTTACTCTGTGTTGTCCAGTTTCCTACCATGGGAGTACATGGATTGGCTACTATAAATTACCCTTAGGTGTGCATGGTGGCCTGCGATAGACCAGCATCCCATTTAGGGTGTCCCTGCCTTGCACCCACTGATCCTGGGATAGGCTCCGGATCCAACGCAACTCTGAACAGGATTGACTTACACTTGAAACAGATCACCACTAAGCAGTTGAGAGTTAATAGTCGAGTACCTAACTAGCTTGGCAGTGATGCGATTTGAATTCACAACCTTCCATTCAGTACCCCAAAGCCTTAATGTCTGAGCCACCACTTCCCCAACAACCAATACAACAACATTTATTAGACATCTTTTTATCTGACATCTTTCTTTTATCTAAGGATAAAGATGGTGCACAGACCCATTCTTTATAAACATGGTCACATAGTGGCCACAATAGCAGGCTACTACTGTCAATAGAAATAGAAAGTTATTCATGATGTCTAGACATTGTGCTTTTCTTAATGACACCCTTCATCATATCAACATCAATTTGCTAGAATTGATGCCAACATAGTACCAAATAAGCGGTATGCAAAAAGGTTCCTGGCTTGCAAATATGTTGTTCAGTCTCCTTGGCATCCCCCAGCTGTTGTCAGAAACAGAAGGTTTTTTTTTTTTTTTGCTTAAAACACTTTATGAAGATCCTCGTTAGATAAAATACAAATGGCTTTTACACATCCGGCTATGATTTTCTCCTACACTGCTTAAAGCACAGACTTGGCAAGGTTCCAAGAGTGTGGCCTCTTACTTACTTGCAACCTTGTCAAGATTGATTGGCTAGATTTTTGTCTAGCCAATTCCTTCCATATACCCATGATACAAAGGGTTCTGATTTGCTTTGACATATACAATGTGTGCACATGTATCACTTGCATCAGTGTATGCAATGCATATTTTGTTCAATGATCCAGCAATTAAAAAGGTAAGCATTAAGGACTGGTAGGGTTGCGGTGGTGAAAGCCGTTTCTGAAATGTGGGGCCATGTTTTGACATTTCTGGAGTAATCAGGGCACTGTAATGGCATTACATTATATAAAAATAAGCTTTCTGTATAGTTTTTGTCACCTTTCGGAGAAATTACTTTGGCTTGTTATGGGTAACTACAAGGTAATGGTTGTACGCCAACACAGCACTGTTGGGCTGTGGTTTTAGGTTGTAGGCTACTTAACCACCGTAAATTCCTAGGTATTTTTTTTCCCCCCCGAGCATCTTTTATTAAGGTTGGCTTTTTCACTCATGTTGGCGAGTATTAGCTCATAGCTGAGCTTACACGGCAATCTTAACACACCATAAAAGATTAATGCTGAGAACAAGTTGGTATTACTTCAGAGTGCTTATGTTTATGAACCGGTGTAATATACAGTAACTGAATTCGATCCTGTCGAGAAGCATTATTTCGCCTATATCATATTAAGCATCTTGACATTTGTGGCTATTTTCTCAGTTCATAAAATACAAAGTCAGATTTCACCAATAGGCAACCCAAGTCCAAAATCAGCAGTGTTCTTTCGTAGTTCAAAGTACGAAAAGAAAGTTCATGATTGTGAAATACAAATAAAGATCTCGGCTTGTCTATTTCCAGGGCAACTGCGGTGGACTGGGGAGATCATTTTTTTCTCCACCCACAGTGCTCACTGAGACTCACTGAGCTGATATGAGCTGAAAACATAGCTGACTCAAGGGAGTGCCTGTGGGAGAGGTGTTACCCAACCTTGCCGTTACTGGGCTGGAATAAGGCAGAGCTGAGATTAGGCCTGGGTAACTCTCTGCACCATCAGTGAAGGCAGAGAGAGTTAATACCACCCTTGAGGATTCAAACCAGGCAGGGGACATATGGTCGACTGTAAACAAGAGAGAATTGGGGAATCAGAGAGGCTCAATAGAGATTCTGTTAAGACCCATCCACCCTGCACTTGCTCATTAGAGTAAGTGGTGATTTCCCTTAATAAACCAGGGCTGTTTTTATGATCACACCTTCTTTCCGTCTTCTCTAAAGTGTCTACTCAAATGGGAACATTACAGATTATGAAAACAAGTATATCTTCTCATCTTTTGGCCAAGTAATAGAATGAAGGTCCAAAATCATGCAGCGAAGAAGGGTTATTTGGCCCCTATCAGAATCCCTGCAAGACAAGTTCCAACCTCCCATCTCCTCAGGAGATTCCAAGCCACAATTGTTTGCCTTTCATCAAGATTACCATCAACACTAGCAAGTCTGAAGCTGGATAATTTAACACCACAAGCAGCTGTGCTGACAAACACGGGAACAGTGGTGCCAAAAGATGTGGTCTCTGAAATGTACCTCAGATATTTAAACACATCTGGCCTCCATCCAAACCTCCTGATGGGTTAGCATGGTGTTTATTGACGAACTGATTAAGCTATTCACTGGTGACTGGTACTGGTCGGCACCTTTGCCTGAAGCCCATAAAAGCATGAATCCAGGAATTTATTCTGATGTTTGTGAGTAAGCTTTGGGTACCGAATGGCATTTGGTAATTGCTGCTTTTATGGTTTGCTGTCATTACTGCTGCCCTGGAGTTGTTATGGTATGGGTGCAGCGGCTTTTGTTTTGGGGGTATTTTGATGGGTGCAGACACCTGGCTTTCCTTACACGAAACATTCTCCTGGTCCCTTGTACGCATAGTGCTGCCTGCTGTGCTGTATGTTCGATCTGATAAGCTGCAAGCGGCCAAGTAATGAAGAAGATCCAAACATTTCAGGCACAACTGGAGAAAACGTGGCTGCCGGGACAGAAGGGGTGATCAATAATTTATACTCTGGGCGCCCTTTCAAGCTTGTTAATGCATAGCAACACTGGGTTTTTTTTTCCATTAAAAAAAGTGGTAGGTGGTCTCTCTCTTGCAAGTCCAGATGAATGCCTCAGTACCTTCTCTTTCGTTTTTTGATGGCTGTAAGTTGTCTGAATGTTGATGTGCTCAATTTGAGCGGGGGATGCCAAGCTTCCAGTTTAATATAATGATTAAAAGTATCCAATAGTCCAGCTATGGGATATGCACCCCAAGCCAAATTGGATGGTGTGTGCGTGCAAAGGAAGAAGTTGTGAAGAAATACATGGTGTTCCCACGTACAAGAAGATCTGTGAACATTCTTGAAAAAGAAAACGTGAAGATAACCAGTGTTAATCAGCAAAAGATACCAAGACCAGATGAAGCAGCAGTGGTTTTAATATTAGAAGTTTGCCATAGTATGCATATGATGCTTTGTTTCATTAAGTGTTTTATTATATTGGTAGACTGTTCAGTTATGTACTGTAACTACTTCCTGTGGGTTTTTCCTGCTAGATCTATGCCTTCCACCTGTCCACCTATCATGGTAGAACCCCTGTTATTTGAACTAAGTGTCCCCTTTTTGTTCAACTACTTATAACACAGATGGTCACCTCAGTTATAGTGGCAGGTTACTGAACATTTCAGTTGGTCAATTGCAATTTCATGTAAATGGCCAGTTGTAGATGGTTCTCGAAGAAAGACCTTGAAACTGGACATGCTAATCGCTCTGGATCACTTTATATATTTCGTTATGAAACTAGAGGAGATTTGTCAATCTATATCTTGCATTTGTCTTCCTTGACGCTATCGCCATGGCCGTCTTGCCTTCAATGACTCTCCTGGTAGGTGGATTTAATGTTATGGCTTATTGGTGTATTTCTTTATTCAGTTACAGAGCAATATCTAAATCCAGATAGAATAAACATTTCATCTATGTGTATTCTCCTTATGTCCGACACTTTCCAGTCTCGCTTGTGCAGGTCAGTCAAGGTCTTTACATCCTGTAAAGGTCTACTTTATGCTGTAGATTAGTGAATACCCCCGAGGCCTGGTGCCGGTAGTTTACATTAGATAGAGTCTGATTAAGTCAGGGTTAAGGGATTTTATGAACACTGCCTCTAATCTTTGACCCCCTTCCCCACATCCTGTAATTACTTCATCTCCGGTTCATTCAAGTCCAAGCCCGAATGCTAGCCAAGGGTTCTTTCTCATATATGCGAAAAAGATGTGACAGTTTATCTTGTGTACACTTATAAAACAAAGCCTGATCTTTGATTTATTTTTTTGTTTATTTTTGGTGAGATTAAAGCTAATACTGATGATCATTATACACTTACAAGATTATACCATTGTTATGTCATGGCTACATGTATTCATTGGGTATCCAATCTTGCAAATCTTCTCATTCCTGGGTGACAGTGATTGTCATTGTGATGGACATGGGTCGGATGTGCTTCTGTTACTATTCCAGGAAGAAGCATGCTGGATCATGCAGCTGGCTTTGACATGGTGGCAGATCGCTCGAAGCGCCCTGAGAGGAGACGTGTAGAGAAACCATTCCAGGCAGGTGGAAAAACAGGAACAAAAGAAGAGAAGAGGAAAGGCTTCCATGCACATGGAGGTGTGTTGTTTGAAAGGCAGGATAGGACATGACCTTTATAGGTGATATTCGTACACCTGCGGTCCTCAGCTCTGCAATGGCGTGTGTGTGTGTGTGTATGTTTGTTTGTGCAAAGGTGCTCTCTGCTTGTGGGATTAAGTTGTCCTATAGGTGAAAAAATTTGTATGTTGTCACTTTGCTCATGCCTTTGTCTGTGTTAAAGCTTGCAAAATGGGTCACTGCTGGTGTAGACATCAAAATAAAAGGAGAGCTACAAGGACACGTGTATGTTTTACCAATGCCCCCCCCACGCAGAAAGACTGTGGTCAGACGCATTGACCGACAGCCATCAATAATGCAACACTGTGTGTGTATGTGTGTGTGTGTGAGAGAGAGAAAGAGAGAGAGAGAGAGAGAGAAAGTGAGAGGAGCAATTGACTGCTATCCCTGCAGGAAGTCTTCTTCAGCACAGATAGATGGATGAGTCTAATTTAGTGTCTGATGAGAAAGTGGACGGTGTAAATGGGCCGCAGGCTCAGCCTCTGTCTAATGAAGGGTTCATCAGAGTTAGGGTGTGATTACGACCAAGTATCACCAAGAATGAGATAAATTTAACTCGCTCTGGATAAGGGTGTTTGCCAAATACCATGAATGTAAATGTGAGTATGGTGTGTATGTTCTCATGGAACTTTGGTTTTTAAAGGTTTTTTTTTTTTTTTAAAAAAAAAGGAGACTATCCTGTACCGCGTATCCTACTCAGGGTCGTGGGGGAACCTGGAGCCTATCCTAGAGGGCACGGGGCACACCCTGGACAGGGTGCCAATCCATCATAGGGCACAATCACACACATTCACACACGACAGACAGAAGACGGAAGACCACCCTACTCGGTTATTACTTTCACAAACTTCATTTCTGGTGCTCTCTCGGTTGAATCTTTTCCAGTAATAATGTTTGTTGTATTACCAGCCATTACACCATCACTCCATCCTGAACGCTGGGAAGAGAAGTTAAGATGAAGAATTATATGAGCAACATTCTGTCTGGTTGTCTTAATGAGTCGGACAGAACGTGTCCCTTTCATTGCTTTTGTCAATTTCTGTCTCCGCTATCAAGAACTGCTTATACTAGGAGTGTCAAGCTCAGCTTTGTCCTAGGCCACGTCTGCATTTCTGTGAGCCTCAATACTGGTGTACATTTGTGTTTTGCTTCCTTTTTTTTTATTTATTTATTTTTTTATAAAAATGAACAAGCTGTCTAGCTAGAGCTTAACTGCATCCCACTTTAATGTTCTTACTAATGCTTTCTAAAGTGCTTTATGAAGAAGATTGAGAGCTTTCTGGTATATTATGGAAACCTCATTGTATCTAGTGGAACTCTTCACCCCGTGCTGTATGCACAAACCTGTGCACTTTTCCATAAATTGACTTCCTGCCTCGACAATGTGAAAGGTTAACATGTTAGTGTATCAAATTTATTCATAGACTCTCTAGTGCCCTAGGCGCTGGTTTCTGACTCCTCTAATAACATGCTAATGTGTCCACTGTCTTCTGAGACTGACAATGTTGGACCAGCACTGTATTTGTGTGTGTGTGTGTGTGTGTGTGTGTGTGTGTGTGTTTGTGTGTGTATGTGTGTGTGTGTGTGTGTGTGTGTGTGTGTCTGCTCTGTTATTATCCTACATGAAGATCATCATGGAGAACATGATGAACATGATGAACATGAGAACATCAGCTATATCATAAATTCTAATGGCTTCCACTACAAATACCATAATAAACCATCAGCTAAAAATTAAAAACCATTACCTTAACCATAGTCCTTAATGGTATCCACTAGACATAACATGCTACCAATAGAAGGCAACAAATTACCAGTAGAGACATATAACATTAACAGAGTGGATAACATTTCAGCTAATGCCAAGATGATTCCTAAATAAAGTTCTTGATCGATTCTTCAACCAAGTAGCGTCAGGTTGCTAGGTTACTCAGGCTACTAGATGCTAGCCAGACTTTAATAGTAGATTTTACATGCCATGAAACACTTACATGTTTTACATGCCACTCAAACAAGACGTGCTACATTAGAAACTGTTAGAAAAGAAGCAAAAGAATCATATACTCATTCGTTTCTCTTCTCTTAGAAGCGTCTTACAAGTTTCTCTTGTATTACCTTGCCGGAAAAAAAACCCCAATGGAAACCCTCATAGAATTTGTAATGGTTTTAATGCTTATAATGGGAATTGTATTGGTTTTAATGGTCCCTGTGGGTCTCTACTGGTAATTTGTTGCCTTGTATTGGTGGTATGTTATGTCTAGCGGATACCATTAAGGACAAATAATGGTAATAGTAATGGTTTTCATGGTTAGCTGATGGTATTTGTAGTGGAAACCATTAGAATTTCTGTGAATTAGGATTTCAGCAGGGTAATAGTCACTTACATAGCTAACAATCTTGCCATACTTTATTATATTATGCTAGCTTTGAATTTCATTTAGTTTTTAATTACGACCGGCCAGCACATCGGAGCTTTTTCTTTACGTTTACTAGCTAGCTAATGAATTTGTGATTTGTCCACCCGAGGTTATTTTATTGATTTATTTTGGAGTATAAATAGCTAACTAACTAGCTAGATAGCTTGGTTGTGATATAAAACGTAGTATTAAGTCATGTACTGCTGATAGCGAGAGATTACGCTTACCTAGATAAGCGCTAGCTCAACACTGAAAGCTGGATGTGTTTCACTCTGGTTCGAGTATAAAAGTGTAAAACAATAAAATGAAACGCTGCTGAAAGCCATTTTTCCTCCTTCCGCCGGTTCATTTATCTTTTTGTATCCCATTAAATCAGCGGATAGTCGAAAGTTTAATGGCGTGCAGGACGGAAGATAAAATCAATGCTGTGTAGAAGAGAGCGTTGGTTATTAAACAGTCTGTAAGTAATTGGATACACTGAAAGAGTTTGGGTTGTTTCGGCAGTTTTCGAGGATGTGTGAGTGTGTGTGAGGTGAACGTGCACAATGTCAGATTTAATTAAAGCTTTTTTTTTTTTTTTTTACATTTAATTTTATATTTTAAGTCCAAATAGAATTGAATGTCTTTAATCGCACACTGTTTTAGACATAGCCTTATTTCAAGGGAGTGTTTAAGATGTTTAGATGAAATAAGGTATGTGTGTGTGTGTGTGTGTGTGTGTGTGTGTGTGTGTGTGTGTTTTTAACCAAATGTCCCCACAAGAATGGGATTATCTAACAGTTTTGACCTCATGGGGCCATTTGACTCATCCCGTCTGAGAAAAAAATACTTTTTTTCGTTACTAAATATTTAAAGTTATGGGTTAGATTTAAATGTAGCATGGCGTTAATTAGCTGTGCTAATAACTGTATCAATGGAATGACAGCAAGACAAGTGTGTGTGTGTGTGTGTGTGTGTGTGTGTGTGTGTGTGTGTGCTTGTGAGTTTGTTTGTACTGGCAAAATAGTGTTTTCTTGACAGCTGGGCTTACACAAGTGCTAGCACACACACACACACACACACACACACACACACACACACGCTATGTGGGAGAGCTACGAGGCGTGTAAACACAACAAACAGTAAATCATTCAGCGTCAGCATTTTTCTACTGTTTGCTTACCGTCATTCAGTGTTCTTCATTATGTTCCTGTGCTTCTAGAGCCAAGTCATGTGTCAAAGCATTCATTCTATCCTAAAGCTTAGTGCTGCTTATATAATAAACGATTGATATTCTGGCTACTGACATAGCAATTATTTATCACAATTATTCAGTCAGTTCAGGAGAAAATCTTTTACTGCATTACAAGAATCTAATATAAACCAGGCTTTACATCAACCCTTGAATATGTATAAATCTTTAAAATCCCATTATGACATCAAGTCTTAATCCTTTACACGGTGAAATAATGACTACGAATGATGTGCTTTGAAAATATCTGAAATATTGATGAATTCATGATGAACATTTCTCATTATCAGACTATGATCAAATAAATATCAAATGACTTTACTTATTTATTATTATGATGTTGTTGGTGTTTTTTCAATCTCGAAGAATTCATGCTTGATACTTCTTCTATTGTCATATAAGTCTGTTTCTTTCTAGAACTAAATTCTTGAAGTAAGCTAAACGGTCTGGCAATAAAACTAGAAGCTTGAACTGTCAAGAATTAAAATGTAGGCAACTTTCGAGAAATTGGCGTATAATAATCTCATTTGTTTTATCGTAATCTCATAAGTCATAAGGATGGAATAAAACACTTCAGGGCATTGCTGTTATAGCAAAATAATCAACAGCAGGAAGATTATTTTCCTGTAACAGCGTGCTCTGACGTGTTTCGTTCCTCTTATACTGTTTCACAGCACTTTGCCAACAATTACACATTTTTAATATTATTAATATTTTAAGAAGTTCTTCAGGGGTTTCCTCGGAGTACTCTAGTTTCCTTCCCAGTCCAAAGACACTCATTGTAAGCTGATTGGCATCAGAAAATTGTCTGTAGAGTGTGTGAATGGGTTGGCATCTTGTACAGGGTGTCCCGTGCCTTGTGCCCCGAGATCCCTGGGATAGGCTCCAGGCTCCCACGCGAAGCTGGGTAGGATAAGCGGTATGGAAAATGAATGGATGGATGTTCATCCATCCATTATCCATCTTAGACTTTCCATTGTCTGTTACAAAGCACTGACACTGGAGACTCCTTCCAAATACGTTCAGTAAACATCTCTTCACACCATATATTCAGCTTCACCATATAAACAATCCCACTTTGTTAAATAACAGCTAATAATCTCTTTATTATTAGGCTTAGATTCGTTCCTATATAAGTCGTTGCTATAGAAATGATCATTACAACGAGCCCTCAAAACTTCTGAGCTGCGGTTACAGAAAATCAATCAACACCTTCTGACCAATCAGACTGGAGAATTCAACAGCACTCCTATTTTCACTTGAGAGCTACAGTATGGAAGCAAATAAAGCATTTACATTTGGATCTTGTGGTCAGTAATATCTCTCGATCATATTGAAGTCATTGAAGGAGCTGGATATCGTGCTCACGTTTAAAATACAACTAACTCTGGACTCTTAACTAACACTGCTCTTTAAACTGATCGCAAAGCAAGAGCTACAATAATAATCCACTGTGGATGTGTGAAACAGTGAAGTAGTAAATGTGTTTACACTGTAGGTCTTGCCTTCGTAGACGATGTCTTTAGCAAATCTCTCAGTATAATCCACAATCACGCGCCGTTGAGAAAATTTTAATTACGATCACCGAAGCCGCCGAGTCCTGGAGCACTTCAGACTGCAGATGTTTAGTTGGAGCCGTGCCGAGGGCTGATAAGACGTCCTGTTCTGAAAAGGCCACTTATCTCCTTCATGTGTACTCCTTGTGTGTGAAAATGACCCTGTGTGTACTCATGTGAGTGTGTGTGATGGGGAAAGACAACGAGCGATGGCTTTCATGGGGGTCAGATAACGCAAAGGAAGGTGTATAAAAGTCAGACCATAAAACTGGCTGTAAGTGGAGATGTTCTGTCATGCATACATAAGATGTACTCACTGAGAGGAGGAGGTGGAGAGGCTACATGGCTTTATAAAGAGATAAAGGAGAGTTTACTGGCTTGTAGAAAGAGGAGCCCAGGGATGGACAAAGAGGGAGAGAGAGAGAGAGAGAGCAGCTGTGTCTTAAATCATTACCTTATTAACTTGAGCAGATATCTTCCCCAATGTGGTCTTCACTTGCAAAACCATAATTTGCATGGTTCAATTCATATGAAATGCAAATGTCTATTAAGGTATAGGTTGTGATATAAATTTAGAATTATTATTATTATTTTTTTTAACTTTTTCAGGATTTTTGTTAAATATCTCCAGTAGAGTCCTGCCATTTATTTGTTCGTTATATTTCTTCCATTTCTGTTTTAGCTGATTTCCTGATTTCCACCGACTCGAATGATCAATGCTGGACATCGAAACTGCTTGGGAAAGTTTTCTATCTTAAATAAGACGCAAAGTAAACACGCTGAAAATGAATAAACTGATCAGTAAACTATATGGGATGCAAACGTTTGAGCTTGCTAATGAACTTAACTGCGGAATAATACTCGGTGGCTCTAGACTGCATGTTGTGACCACGTCAATGTTTGTCTTAATGCCTTCTCATCCACACACCGAGGGGGTGCAAACTTTTGCACTCACCTGTAAGCTTGGCCATTGACAGACCTGTCAACAGCATTGAGAAGAGAAACATTAGAAGTGATGAGACTTGGGATTCAGGTATGATACGTGTTAGTTTAGCATTCCATCATGGCGGTAAAAGATAAATAGCGCACTGCTAAAACGTAATTAAACGTTGCACGCGAATGCTGACTTTGAGTGACAAGGCTGTTTATGTTTGTGTCTGTGTTGCAGCTGTTTCTTTCTCTGCTTAAGATTAGCAAGTGCATGGGACATTTTGTTTGCAGTTTACCTTCCTCAGGGCTGAATCCATCTCGAATCTGCTCAGGTGTTGATTTTTGGTGTACGGCTACCTCTAGACCAGGGGTGTCTAATCTTATCTGGAAAGGGCTGCTGTGGGTGCAGGTTTTCATTCCAACCGAGCAGGAGCCACACCTGATTCCACCTGCTTAATCAATTGATCTTGGCTTTCAATGGATTCTGGTGTAGCTTCTGCTTGGTTGGAATGAAAACCTTGACCCACACCGGCCCTTTCTGGATAAGACTGGACACCCCTGATCTAGAGATACAGCTGTGTCATTTTCTTACCATTCTTTTAAAATAATGGATTCAATGATGAATCACGGAGTTTTTTGTTGTTTTTTTTTGCATCCAAACCCTGCTTGATACTTTTCCACTTTTCCAGAACCTCGGACTGTTTTTAGGGCCTGGGTCTTCATGATGACTCCATTCAAGTAATTCTGTGACTTCTGATGGGAACTGTCCATCCATCCATCCATCCATCCATTTTCCATACTGCTTATCCTACACAGGTTCACAGGGAGTCTGGAGGCTATCCCAGGGAACTCGGGGCACAGGGCGGGGGACACTCTGGACAGAGTGCCAACCCATTGCAGGGCACAATCACACACACGATCACACACATTCACACACTTCAGACAATTTGGAAATAGCAAGCAGCCTACAATGCATGTCTTTGGACTGAAGGAGGAAACCAGAGTACCTGGAGGAAACCTCAAAAGCATGGGGAGAGCATGCAAATTCTGAGCATACAGGGCGGAGGTGGGATTCAAACCCCCAGCCCTGGAGGATTTCACACCAACTTGGGTGAATACTTGTCCAATAAAAAGAATTTGTTTTCTTATTTGTAGACAATTTTGCAAACTATACTGAATGTCTCCCAGTTGATGTATTTCTTGTGTGTGGATTCATGTCATATAATCCCAGTTAATTCAATCCAGTTCCAGGTTATAACACTACAACATTTGGAGAAATTCAAGGGGGGTGCATACTTATGCTCTCTCTCTCTCTCTCTCTCTCTCTCTCTCTCTCTCTCTCTCTCTCTCACACACACACACACACACACACACACACACACACACACACTCTCTCTCTCTCTCTCTCTCACACTTCAGCCCAAGTTGTGGAACCAAACAAGCCTAGATGTGTTACAGTGATGTGTTGGAGTCGCCTCAGGGCTCCAGGTCTCATCCATCTTCAGCTGAGAGACAGAGGTGTGAGTCTGAAAAGTGTACGAGTGTGTGATGGTGTGTGAGGAGAGTCGTGTGTTCTGTTTCACACAGCTGAACTGAAAGACCTAAAAGAACTCTCTCTCTCTCTCTTTCTCTCTCTCACCTCTAAAAATTTCATGATACTAAATCCATCCAGACTTTTAGTGTCGGTCAGGATTAAAGCACAGACTGCAGCACATGTGAATTATTCAGCTCTGAATCTCTGTCTGTGTGTGTGGGGGGTGGTTGAGGGGCTTTACTCAGAGAGAGAAATCATTTTGTGTGTGAATGAATGAGTTTGTGTGGGAGTAAATACATAAATAAATGAAGAAGTATGTGATTAAATGAGTGAGTGAATAAATGTGATTGGATGAATAAGGGGAAATGCTGATATGAATGAGTGAGTGAATAAGTGTGATTGGATGAATAAGGGGAAATGCTGATATGAATGAGTGAGTGAATAAGTGTGATTGGATGAATAAGGGGGAATGCTGATATGAATGAGTGAGTGAATAAATGTGATTGGATGAATAAGGGGAAATGCTGATATGAATGAGTGAGTGAATAAATGTGATTGGGCGAATAAGGGGAAATGCTGATATGAATGAGTGAGTGAATAAATGTGATTGGATGAATAAGGGGACATGCCGATATGAATGAGTGAGTGAATAAATGTGATTGGATGAATAAGGGGACATGCCGATATGAACGAGTGAGTGAATAAATGTGATTGGACGAATAAGGGGAAATGCCGATATGAACGAGTGAGTGAATAAATGTGATTGGACGAATAAGGGGAAATGCCGATATGAACGAGTGAGTGAATAAATGTGATTGGATGAATAAGGGGAAATGCTGATATGAACGAGTGAGTGAATAAATGTGATTGGATGAATAAGGGGAAATGCTGATATGAATGAGTGAGTGTTGGTGAGTGAATGAAGCAGATGAGTGAATAAAAGTGCGTGGTTGGTCAGTCAGAGTGAACGAATGAATCTCTTAGAGTGAAGAAGTGTGTGTATGAATGAATGATTGTGTGAGTGAATGAGGGAATGAGTATGTTTGTGAGTGTGGTTGTGAATTAGAGCGGGAGCAAAGGGGGGAATTAATTAAGCATTAGTGTGTGAATGAGTGTATGAGTGTGTTAGTTTGAATGACCGAGTTGTGAATTAGTAACTATGAGTAAATGAGTGTGTGTTTGGGTGAATAGGTATAAGTACTTGACTGTATGAGTGCTTGTGTGTGTGTGTGTGTGTGTGTGTGTGTGTGTGTGTGTCAGAAAGTGATTATGAAACTCCATGTGTACAGAACAAACATGACCAGCATTAATACTTTAACCACGTTACATAAAGAAGGTGACCACACACACACACACACACACACACACACACACACACACACTACAGTTAAATCTAAACGATCCCTTATTGTAGTGCACATCGTGCTCTCATTCTGTCAGCGTCCACACACTCACGCACTCGAAAATTAAATCAGCGCTACTGGCTTTAACAGCTAAACAAATATTTAACATGCCACAAATCTGAACTTAACTCTCAGCCACGTTCAGATGAGGTGAGCATGCATGTGCACACACACACACCCACCCACCCACACACACACACACACACACACTCTTGATGTGATGGGGTTGTTGACCCAGCCGTAGCCGTCATTTACAGTTTTGAGTTCCACTAACTTTTCCCAGCTTGTACAAACCATCGCCTGTCATTCCCTAAGTTACAGGCCCAAACTCCTGCAGTGTGTGAGAACAGGTGCAGAAACACACACACACACACACACACACACACACACACACACACACACACACACACAGAGTCTCCTCGTCCCGTCTTTATCAAAGGCATTCCTGTGGCATTCACACTCCCTCTGGCCTTGCAGATATCACTACCTCTTCTCAACAGCAGCAGAAAAAAAAAAAGAGAAATGGATGAGACTGCGTGTTTGTGCGTGTGTGTGTGTGTGTGTGTGTGTGTGTGTGTGTGTGTGTGTGTGTTAGTGTGTGTGTGTCAGGTTCCCAAAACAAACCTGTTTGTGTGTTACTGTGTCTTGACAATAGTGTCTATAACTAAAACTGGAACTAAAATACAAAAAGAAAAAAAAAATGAAGTAAGACAGTTAAAAAAGTAACTTCACATGCTTAACTAATAACACGAATAATAATAATTATTATTAATAACATTAATAATATTGCTTTTTCCACACAGCATTTCTCAGTGTGGAGGCTCTATAGAGAGTTCACTGTGGGAGTATTCTGAATTTCATTCACTCACCATCGCAAATGTGTAACAGTTCAAATGAGTTAGTTCATATAAAAAAAAACAAAAAAAAGATTACGGTTAAAGTTTGGGGATGAGGTCAGAGTTCATCTTGTCATCTGTAAGAAATGGAACAACAACGTGATGACATTTGTCATGAAATGTAAATTTGCATAATAATAATAATAATAATAATAATAATAATAATAATAATAATAATAATAATAATAATAATAATAATTATTATTATTATTATTATTATTATTATTTGATGGGGCGCACGGTGGCTTAGTAGTTAGCACGTTTGCCTCACACCTCCAGGGTCGGGGGTTCGATTCCCAGTGTGGTCCTGTGTGTGCGGAGTTTGCATGTTCTCCCCGTGCTGCGGGGGTTTCCTCCGGGTACTCCGGTTTCCTCCCCCAGTCCAAAGACATGCATGGTAGGCTGATTGGCGTGTCTAAAGTGTCCGTAGTGTATGAATGGGTGTGTGAGTATGTATGTGATTGTGCCCTGTGACGGACCGGCTCCCTGGGATATGCTCCAGGTTTCCCCGTGACCCTGAAGAAGGAGTAAGCGGTAGAAGATGGATGGATTATTATTTTATGACATCTAACTTTCATACAAAACCCCTAAAGTATCACGACAGGATTTCTTTTCTTTTCTTATGCTTAATACTTTTCTGTTTGTCACGGATTGGAAGCGGAGATGGATGCAAGTGCAGATGAAGTTTTTAATAACAACCAAAACAAACACAAAAACAACTAGGAAAGAGAATAAACAACATAAAGACCGGAACAGAAACAACGGCATGGTGAGCCAATTAAAGCAAGATATGTGTATACACATATACATATACATAGTGCTGGTTAATAGAATGTGATTCAGGTGACAGTGACGTAGTGCAGTGGCTGCTGGGAACTGTAGTCCAGAGCAGCCTCTGGGATATCCATGACATGTTCACCAGCAATAATTTTTGTGTTCTCTCACAATAGATTCAACATCTTTGTTTCCGTTAAACCCGTCTTAGATCCATCTCATTTTTCATCAAACATACATCTCCCTCTCTTATATTCACATATTCTCATTCCATATCCTCTATACTGAAAATACATCCATGTGTACCAGTGAAGCTTGTCTGCACAGTGAAATTTAAACGTTCTTTCATTTCAAAAGTGTGCTATGCTTCAGAATGTGCTTCAGCGTTCATTCAGTAATGACATAACCATGGCATGTAATGAGTGCATCCATCGTGGTATAGGACACGGCCGGGTGTGTTGCACGGCGATACAATGCATGGATGGAATGCTAAGGGATTGCTAAGGGAAAGATATTTAGTATGTGTAGTACTGTGTAGAAAAAAATCATGTCTACTCATTAAATGTAGAAGATTTATTTATTGATCAATGTGCTAAAGATTTTAACAATTTAACTCCCTTTGTATATTCACTTATTTCACAGAATGTCAGATGGGCAATCCTGAAATAAATGTATTTCAGTTAGATAGATTATCTTTTTGCTGTAAACTGGTTAATTTGTGGAAATTAGGTTATTATTGTGTCTTGTGGACTGTACGTTCTGTTATATCTGCCGTGTGAAATAATATTCAGGGCAGTACTAAATAAAAATCCCTATTATTATTATTATTATTATTATTATTATTATTTTATTTTTTATAATTATTAATATTTTGCAGATTCTGTAAACTTGCTGTATGCATCTGACCTCAGCTGTATGCATACACTTGATCATTAATACTGTGTGTCCTTACCTGGATGATCATGCCACGATTTCGAGGTGGAGACGGATGCAAGTGCAGATAAAGGTTTAATAAAAATCAAAACAAACACAAAAGAAGCTACACACACACACATGTGGCAAAAACACTAAGGCGAGGAATAAACATGACACAAGGACCAGAACAAAAACAACAGCAAAGTGAGACAATTAAAGCAAGACAAAAGTGCGGAGCAAACTGTGGCTATGTTATATATAGGTGCAGGTGGTCATGTGATGATGATGCTGTGTGGTGCAGTAGCTTATGGGAACTGTAATCCGGAGTCCCTTTCGGGATTTCCATGACAGATCAACGACTATTTATGTTTTGTGAGAGTTCTTCATGAGTCCCTTGTTTGTCCTGAGCAGTTAAGCACCCCACTGTTCTTCAGAAAAATCCCCCAGGTCCTGCACATCCTTCTGCATATTTGAGCCCTTTCCAGCAGCGGCTATATGATGTTCAGATCATCTTTTCCCATCGAGGACGACTGAGGGACTCGTACACGACTATTACAGAAGGTGCACACATTCACTGATGCTCAAGAAGGCAACACGATACACTAAGAACCGGGGGTGGGTTTGGGGGGGGGGACATGTAAATATCTTATGTAGCTTCTGAAGGCCAGTACTAAGTGAAAAACAAACAAACAAACAAACAAACAAAGAACAAGATCTTTAAACAAAATAAGTTCAAGAGCTTTTTTAAGGGCAGTACTAAATTAATTAAATAAATAAATAATTAAAAAAAGCAGGAATTTTTACGATCCCTCTTATTTTTCAATTACCTCAACTGTAAACACCGAGTTAGTTAAGCAACATTCATTTCTTTAAATATATCATGAATCCCCTTTCGCCCTCATATTCAGACATAACCCACTGTATTTACCTTCTACTTGTAGACCATTAAACATGTTTTGCTCGTGTGTAGTATGTAACCATGCAGTCCTCTATTCTATTCAAATCAAACGAAACAATTTCTTTCTAAACTAAGCAAGCGACTGTAAAGACAAAATAATAGAAACATCTCAACTACAGTTTAACCTTGCTAGAGATATGGATGAGCGCAGACATTGCACTGATTTGTGACACAGTTCTTCTTGTTTTTATAATAATGCACTTTTTTTTTTTTTTCCAGAAGAGCAGAACTGAAAGATGAGATTTCAGTGATTTCAGCCAAAGCAGTAAGTAATACACCCTGAGATATAAAAACCGTCTCTGAATCGCAGGAGATTTATGGCACAGGATACACATTTGTAACATTTATTGTATGTCTGTATCCGAAGCACTGCCAGGATATGTGAGGAGCATCTGTGATAAATTGTGCGAAGCATGAGCAGAAATGTTTAACACCAAATACCGGAGGAAGGAAGGAAGGAGGATAGGAAGGGCGTGAGGGTGAAGGAGTGGTGTGTGTTTACACCAGATTTGAAGAAAATGTAAGGAAAAAAATGTTGCATTTATCAGAAGATGTTGGAGTTATAAGTAGAGGCTTGTAGTACTTTGCTTTATAGAGAAATGATGTGTGGATGATGTTACCATTGCTGTATTCCGACTATGTGTGTGTGTGTGTGTGTGTGTGTGTGTGTGTGTGACCATCTGCTCATGTGATCACTACATGCCACCCCTCAGTGAAGCTGTCCGCAGTACCGGGACCTCCCTGCTCCTCTCATACAAGACCTCCTCCTCCTCCTCCTCCTCCTCCTCCTTCATGTCTGCTATCTTCTGCTTTTGTTCATGTGAATCTTAATTTCACAGCTGGTACGAGACTCATCAGAGCTCTTTTTGTTTTGTCGCCTTAAACAGCACCCATCAAGATGGCAGAGGCGTTTTTTTGGGGCCCTGCTGAGGTCAGATGGTGCTCATTTGCGTGTCTATGTGTTCTTGTAGTCATGTAAGGATGTGTTTAAAAAAAAAGAAAAAAAATCAATCTGCTTATTTGCATGTAATTGACTTCTTGACGACATCGCCGGTTGTCGTGTGCATGAAATGTTCCCTGTGATTCCTAAGATCATGACACGTCACAGACAAGCGAGATCCACCCTCTGACTCTGGAATGACTCGCCTCAGCGCAAATCATTTACACCACAAATGGAAAGAAAAACAAAAACAAAATGACCCAAAACTGACCCAAGACTGAGAAAATAACCCAATTAAATGACCCAAAAGGCTAAAGGCTCAACCCAGCGTTTGGGTAGAAAAAATAACCCAGCATTTTTTTTCGAGTGTATCTATCTATCATTTAAAGATTGAAATGTGATCATGTATCTAAACAAACAGGCTATATCATCTTATATCTCTAATATTTGACTCTCATAACAAGCAATATTAGATGTATTTTCCATATTCAAGATATTTTCACTTGCTTAAATCGAATTTTTTTACCGTGTACAAAATAAAATGGAATGGAATATATGGTGCATTTATGGATAGATTTCTATTACTCGGTAGCGCCAAAGCAAAACCGAATAAACAAACGTTGGACCTCAAACATGTATTATCTGATAATGAAATGAAATGAAATGATGCACTTTAAAAAAAAAAAAAAATTTAACACCCAGGACTGAGACATGTTATTTATTTGATTATTTACACTGTGTACCAGAGTCTCCTGAGTATAAATTCGAATACCTGCGTAAAACGAAGAATATCTTTCATTTGTGGACATTACACACCATGTGTTTTTGTTTGTTTTTTCAGTACAGATGGCACTGATTTGATACACAGAAAAATATGCCTGAAATTCAAACTGACTAGTACTTCATTTGTTACGGCAAATGTCAGTTTTACTTATGCTATCTAGTCATATCTACAAATAAGAACTTGCATAAGTACACAAACATACGGCAGCCAGGCAGGTTGAACAAACATAACGGAGACGTCTCGGAGCCTCCAGACTTTCCGTCAATGTTGTTTAACCACGTCTGTGCTATTCACTCGTCCTGCACTATCCTGCTGGGTTTATTGGTGTTTACAGATCAATTCTCAGCTCGAACCCGGCTGTTTGTCAGAGACACTCCATTCCTTAAACATCCCTCTACACACACCACCTAAACACTCCCACCCACCGGGTTTCAGACAGTGTGGAAAGCAAATCAATGATTTCAGAAGCTTCTTCAACCTCATGGGCTGAATTGGGAGCCCCAGTGGCACGGAGCAGCTTGGCATATCAGTGGCTCATTCACCATTAGCATATGGGGGTGAAACAATGCCAGGGAAAGGCACATGCCTAGAGAGTCTGCGGGAACGGATGAAAGATCACGGTATTGTGTAAAGACGCGTTCAAAGTTTTCTGTTCAGGTCATTTTTCACAGAGTTCGATCTTGGTTGAGATGCTCTGCAGTGTAGGCGACAGCTGCGATTCTACAGATCTCTATCTGTTCCTGTTTTAATGTTTCAACAATAATAGGTACTATATTTGAGGTCTGGTTCAGTGAAACATCCGAGTTCTCAAAAGACTAACGTTCCAAAACTAAAATGTTTCTTTAACGTTCTGAAAACATCCGATTTTAGCAGAGGTGATTCTAGAGACTGTTTGGGCCCCAGACAGGAAAATGAAATGGGCCTTCCTGGCATTTCCCCCCTCTTTATTGCTTTTATTTAACCCAGATCCCTTTATAAAGAATCAGGATAAGCATCTGAATGTTTTAGCGTTATATTCCACATACTAGAGAGTCTACAGTGCTATAATCGAGCTTCTCCATCATTACGTCACCTCTGGTAAACTGTTGGCTTTTACACTCTGTATAGACTTTTAAAGACCAAAACAATTTAAGGAAAAAAAAAAAAGACAAATTCTACCCAGAAAGCTAGCTAAATAATTAATAATGCATGCTCCAAACTGAGCGCCAGCTCCTAGCTAGCTGCCTACTTGCCAACATGATGTTGAGCTAGCATTACATTACTTTCTGGCTGAGCCTACAGCTGACATCCTTAATTATTTTATTATTTGATTATCTTCACCATTTACCACAGTTCTGCTTCCTCTATTCCTCTTCAGCTTGTTTTCTCTTCCCTCTCTGGATCTCAGACAGGTAAGTTCTGTTCATTTTGAAAAGCACAAAAGTTCAACATGCTAGTGTTGTACATTACCCGTCAGACGTTTTTTGGGGATGGTCTGTACTATGAAATTTGACATTTTTATCGATTTAGACGCCTTCAGGCTTCTCTCTCAAAAATCGGGGCAGCAAGCAGTTGCTTTCTTCTAGCTTGAGAACTGTAATCATGGTTCACTCATGCAATGTTTCCAGTTGGACGCAAACTAACGGTATGGAAATGTTAATGTTGGCGTTCTTGCACAAAGACTGTCTTAAAATTATGTTCTGCTAATCTAAAATTGTTAGCTGGGAGGACGCTGGCTTACCACCCCTGGCAAAAAATGATGGAATCACCACACTTAGAGGATGTCCATCCAGCTTTTTTTTTGCTTGTAGCGAATAAACAAAGCACAGATATGACACAAAACATTTTATGTTTAAAATCTGAACATTCTGGCATTTGTGAAACATACCTCAAACAAGTTAAATGGAATTATTTTTAATTAATGGCATATTTTTTTCCAGATCAAGTATAGGAAAAAAATATGGAATCACTCAATGTTGAGGGAAAAAAAAAAATGATGGAATCACCTTGTAATCTGCATTTCTAAAACAAATAGTCTAAAAATGCAAATTAGTCTGCGGTCAAAAGAGAGTGCTTACTGACTTTAAAAGAGTGCTTACAGACCTTAACCGTGGACGTTTTGAAAGGCATCATGGCTCCAACAAGAGTTCTCAATTGAAACAATGAAAAGCATTATAAAACTCCTTTGAGAAGGAAATCCAACAAAGGAAAGGAAAACATACGGGTGGGGGGCGCACAATAGTGTCTATAACTATAGTTATATTGCTTTTTCCACACAGCATTCCTCAGTGTGGAAGCTCTATAGAGAGTTCACTGTGGGAGTATTCTGAATTTCATTCACTCACCATCGCAAATGTGTAACAATTCAAATGAGTTAGTTCATATGAAAAAAGAACAAAAAAAAAAGATTACGGTTAAAGTTTGGGGATGAGGTCAGAGTTCATCTTGTCATCTGTAAGAAATGGAACAACAACGTGATGACATTTGTCATGAAATTTAAATTTCCATAATAATAATAATAATAATAATAATAATAATACTTATACTTATTATTATTATTATTATTATTATTTGATGGGGCGCATGGTGGCTTAATGTTTAGCACGTTCGCCTCACACCTCCAGGGTCCGGGGTTCGATTCCCACCGTGGCCCTGTGTGTGCGGAGTTTGCATGTTCTCCCCGTGCTGCGGGGGTTTCCTCCGGGTACTCAGGTTTCCTCCCCCAGTCCAAAGATATGCATGGTAGGCTGATTGGCGTGTCTAAAGTGTCCGTAGTGTATGAATGGGTGTGTGAGTGTGTATGTGATTGTGCCCTGCGATGGATTGGCACCCTGTCCAGGGTGTACCCCGCCTCGTGCCCGATGCTCCCTGGGATAGGCTCCAGGTTCCCCCGCGACCCTGAAAAGGATAAAGCGGTTGAAGATGGATGGATGGATGGATGAGTCAGAGTTTGTGACAGAACTGTGATTGGAATGGGATTTACGTATAGAAAACCAAACGAAAACCAGCACTAATGCTTAAACAGAAGAAAACAAGGTCACGGTTGGCTAAAGAGAAGCAGTCATGGAGCGTGGATGATTGGATGAAAGTGATATTCAGTGATGAATGACGAATCTGAATTGGTCAAGGAGATGACGCTGGAACTTTTGTCTGGTGCTGTTCTAACGAAACATATAAAAATGACTGCCTGAAGAAGACGATCGAATTTCCCCACTCATTTATGATAAGGGTTGAACAGTCAATGCACAGGTGTACATTGAAATTTTGGACACTATTCTCATTCCATTGATAGAAAATGGGTTTGGTGATGATGAAGTCATTTTTTCAGGGTGATAATGCTTCTTGCCACCGAGCGGAGAGTGCTAAAGCTTTTCGTCAGGAAAGGCATATCAACTCAATACCATGGCCAGGAAACAGTCTGGATCTCAATCCCATTGAAAATTTATGGTGGAAATTAAAAAAAAAATAAAATGATGCATGACGAGGCTGTTATTCAAGAAAGTTGGAACCAGTTTGATGGAGAATATTGGTTTTCATTAGTGAAGTCCATACCTCAAAGAATTCAGGCTGTCATAAAATCCTGAGGAGGAGCCACAAAGAACTAATTGTGATTTTTTTTTTGTTGATGATTCCATAATTTTTTCCTCTACTTGATCTGGAAACAAATATGCCATTACTTAAAACAATTGCTTTGTGTCATATCTGTGCTTTGTTTATTTGCTACGAAGTAAAAAAAAATTTAAAAAAAAAACTGCATGAGAATCTTCTAAGTGCGGAGATTCCATCATTTTTTCATAAAACACACAAGAAGCTACTTTCCTTCTACTTTCTAAATCCCAACCCTCATGTATCAGCATAGATTTGCTGATTGATTACATGGTGTTATGGTGTAAATAAAAGCCAACTAGAAAATCCTTTGGAAATTACGTACCCAAACAGTTCCCTGTACCTTTTACAAATAAAACATTGGCCGGTGAGTACGAATTTGAGATTATATAGTGCCAAGTAAAACGCTTGGAAATAATTTTAAATGAAAATAAAAGCAGAATGGAGACTGGAAAGCAATCAAGACTACACAGATAAACACTGATAGATTCAAATATGTGAAGAAAAATACATTCACGCAGTCGTTTTTCTTCACTTTGAGAATTGTTGGAGCAGATCAGGCTTCGCCGGTGCTGAAAGTCTGACACACTCCAGCTCTGATCCACAGTCAATAAATCACTCCGAACCATCAACAAGCAAGCCTGTTATATTGAAACTAATTTGAACCTCCTCCCTGTCTGAGTTTGCACGAAATAAATCATATTTATTTGGTTCAAACCAGTTTTCAGCCTATATTCCAGTTACAGTCAATAACCCAACAGGTTTTATTCAGAAATGGCACAAACTGTCGAGTTAATTCTAGTATAAAATGTAAATAGCTGTCTCTTTAGCATCAGTATTGGAGCTGTCGGAAGTCTATAGATTATTGATATATCTATGTAGATAAAGAAGGACTGTCTGCCGTAATCTCAGGTGCTGGGGTGAGCGTATGCTTCTCCAGGATGATGTGTGATCAATAGTTTTAATTTCAGCTGACATAAGTTCTTCAAGAAAAAAAAAAAGAAATCCCAAACTGGAATGAAACTGGTTTTACTGGTTTTACAGCCGTGCGGAAAAAATGGCAAGTCTGTCGAATCTTACTCTTACTTAAATCTTACTTAAAAATTAATAATAATAATAAAAAAAACATCCTTATGGTTTCAGTAATTAATAAAACGCCTCACGATTCTGTTATAAGGAAAACAAATAGGAAAATAATCAAATTTAGCGTGGTGACTGTAATTCCACTTCACATCGGGTCACATCACACTACCCTGAAGTTGATTATTTTCCTATTTAAAGCACATCCAAAGTATTTTATTCCTTATTCCGTACGGCACAGCAACTCGATCAATGGTTGCACTTTTTTAAATTTAGTAATGAATGACATGCCATACTTTTTTTTTTTTTTTTTTTTTTACATATTTATAGATGTTAGTTTCTGTTATCACTTACTGTATGTTATAGCAGCTACAAACCGTCATTTCCTCTCCAGCCTCTCTTTCTTTCTTTCTTTCTCTCTTTCTTTTTTAAGCCAAAATAAATAAATAATTCGAGTTGTCATGTTCGAAAGAAACTGGAAAGTGCAAAGTTCTCTATCCTGGGGTGGAAAACGTACTGTTAGATAAGTGCTGACACTGGAGACTCCTTCCATCAATGTTAAATGAACATCTCCTTACAGAAAACTTAAAACTTAACTTACATTTTCTTTCATTACAAATGATACAAATGCATTCATATAAATCTGTGAGCTGAAGCCGGCACTGCTGTCAGAACTGTTGTTACAGAATATTAATCATTTTAAACCTTTCGACCAATCAGAATGAAGAATTCAACATTGCTGTGATGGAAATTCGAAAAACTTCGGCAGTCCATCAGCAAAATGTTCATCCGACCTCACCACCGTGTCCATTTTTGTTTCACTGTTATCCGACTTAACGTTAGATTCAACGCTTCGTTGAATCCGTTTCTGAGTTCAGGATCCTTTTGTTCTCCGAAAACAGAAAAGTGCATGAGGATTTGGCTTTGGTGGCCACTTTGGAGAGGAGTCGTTGAGAAGGTGGTGAAAGGAAACGCACGCCGCTGAGCCGTCTGCTGAGACACGGGAGGAGAAAACTGCTATCACTCTGCTAACACAGTGGGAGAGCTGCTTAATGGAGGGAAAACAGCGGTGAGGGATGAAGGCGAATGAACTGCTCTGTCTAGGATGGAGACAGAAAAGAAATTGCCAGCGTCCTGGAAGTTTTCCTGTTGGTGTGTTTAAGAAAACTTTGAATGTAGTTTGATCAGAAATTGAGTGGATATTTTTCTACTCAAATTCTTAGCTGGGAGGACACTGACTTTCAACGACCATGCACAACCCAAAAACAAACAAACAACAAAAAAACATTGAATGTGACCTTTAGGAAATCCAAGTCAGGAGGTGGAGCAAAACCAAAACATAAGAGATTAACCTGTAACACTGTGTAGGAATGTTAACCTGTATTCTTACCAAGTAATTACCACACCTGGGAATGTCGTATCTCGTTTCAAATGTGCTACCATCGATACAGCATGATTCGTTTGTATCAAGGAAACTTACAACCTAATAGACAAGCATGTCAGTGAAACCTGGAGGCTGAGGACAGCCGAAGATGGAAGTTAGACACTCCTGGAGGTTTTTGTGTTGGTGTCAAAGAGAAAACTTTCCAAGTTTCTAATATTGTTCGAGCTAAACTTTATTTGCGGTTTTTGGCTCTTGGAATTGTGAGTTATTTTGGGTGGAGATGCACTGCTTCATTACTTGCAAAAAGATCTGAGGCAAGAGCTAAATATTTTATTTCTCCAAGCGCCATCGGATTTTGAACTCCTCCTTAACTTTGACCGAATGTTTTCCAACATACCAGCAAAAGTGCAACTGAGAAACTGTCCGTCTATTTCTAATACTCTCAATAGCAAGACCAAAATTTCTACAAATCCATACACATCCATAATCATATCTGGTACACCAATACACTCGAAATCATCACTAAAATATAAAGCCTAACATCCCCGGCACTCTATTGAGAGAATACTGGGGTGTAGGGCGTGGGAGGGCCATGGATCCAGGGCAGAAAAAGACAAATTCAGGCTAATTATAGGATCTGCCCGAGCGTCAGGGTTTTAGGATGGACCACTGCGGGGTCACAGTGGCATCAATCACAGTTTATCCAGATAAAGCCTAATGCTCTCCAGAGAGAAAACACAATGGCTGAACCAAACACAGACCACCAGGAGCAGAGAAGGGCTCGAAGGGTCACGCTGCCTGAAAACACAACGGTGGCCAGAGAGAAGAGTATTGTGGGATATGTGTGTGGGATATACCATGTGGGGGGATGATATATATATATAAAAGAAACATCAGTTTCATGATATGGTTAAAGCAATTCAGAGATGGGTGATGGGAGAAATCCATTTCCCACCAACATAGTGGAACTTTCAAAGAACAGGACATTTTAAAGAACCGGCTTACATTTTCACCAATCTAAAAGACAACTCTTTAGGTAAGATAAGCTTAGATATAGTTGTTTTCTAATGCATGCTAGGACAATAATAACAAGCATGTGCGTTTTTTTTTTTACAATTCTTTGAGAATGTATTTTAATATCCAAAATCCAATCTTTCATCTTTCATACCTGCCACAGAAAACAGATATATGGGAACTGAAAGAGTCGCTCGCTATTCAGAGTTTTGTTAGTATTTAATATGAACAATATTGCTCTTATTCTGTTTGTTGCAAATGGCAGTAACATAGGGGTGAACAAATCATAAATCCATTAGCTAGTCCACCAGGGACGGAAAAGCTCCAGTGTGCTGGTTGACTAGGCTAAGAAGTGGTAGCTAACTTAAACTAATGCTGTGTTCGAGAACTTGTAATTTCCTGCCTACGTCCAGTAAAAAACACAGAAAACGCCCTCTCAACTTGGAATATCAACTCATCAACGTGGGGTAATCTTCTCAACTACCAGCTCCTTCCTCATTTACGGAGTGACATCAAATCAACATGGCTGCTCACACACTGTGACCAATGTAATGTACCACTTCTCTACTTTTAAATTAGTTTATAATAGTACTGGATTTAGATTCTTTTCAGTTAATATACAGATACAGGACTTTTTCAAATCTACAGTACAGTGTAACACTGACCATGCTAATCACTGTTTTGTGAAGCTAATCATCAACATTAGCGTTATCACTAACGTTAGCCAGTTAGCTTGTTGCTAACGCTACACGCTAATTGCCCGCTGTTGTTGCTGTGCTATAATTTTAGCCCAAAATGTTGCATTAATATTTGAAGCTCACTATAATGGAACATAACCAATCATTCAAGCTTGTAACTGTAAAAGTACAGCTAAAGTAGCTTTTTATGAGTTTTACTCCACTCTTTCGTGGAGGCGTCCTTGTTTTTTTATTCTCTCACTTCCGAGAGAACGTTCCGAGGTGTAAAATAACGTTATCACAACTTGCAAATTTCCACTTACAAGGTACCACGAACACAGCATAATAACATATGCCTAGCTTGTTAATTGCATTAATACACTCTAGGGAACACTAGTGTATAATCAAATTGATTAAAGAATGTCAGCAAGTACGTTCGCCTCACACCTCCAGGGTCGGGGGTTCGATTCCCACCATGACCCTGTGTGTGCGGAGTTTGCATGTTCTCCCCGTGCTGCGGGGGTTTCCTCCGGGTACTCCGGTTTCCTCTCCCAGTCCAAAGACATGCATGGTAGGCTGATTGGCATGTCCAAAGTGTCCGTAGTGTATGAATGGGTGTGTGAGTGTGTATGTGATTGTGCCCTGCGATGGATTGGCACCCTGTCCAGGGTGTACCCCGCCCTGTGCCCGATGCTCCCTGGGATAGGCTCCAGATTCCCTGTGACCCTGAAAAGGATAAAGCGGTATAGAAGACGGATGGATGGACGTCAGCAAGTAGTTGGCTATGATCTATAGAATTCAGGCCTTATATCCCAAAGTGTTTATTTTCTGAGTATATATTTAACTGCGAATTAAGTTAAACATATAGAGACTGTGTGTAGTAAGCAAAGGAGTTATACTGTATGATTGCGTTGCGAGGTAATCCCCCCCCCCCCCCCCCCGCCACCACCATAATTCCCTTGAACGTTCATGTCTTATATTAATAGTGGTAATAAATAAAAGTTTATTTGCACAAAATTGACAAAATACAATTGAAGAAATAATTTAACCACCTCCAATTTAACTTAACCTCCGTCTTTCTTGGTTCTTGGTTGAAAAAAAAAAAAACCCAAGCAGCACTGAACTTATTTTTCCTGGCACTTTAGCTTTGTGGGTAAAAAATTAAATAAAGTGGAACGGTCTTAGATTAGGCACAAATCAGCAGCAGTAGCGTGTCTTGGAAAAGTGCAGGAATGTCGTGCATAATAATATTTTTCCCTGATATATTTAAATCAGTTCTTTGATCAAATTAAAGGAAACATTGAACCTACACCATGGACCACCGGACTGGAAAATGTTTCAAATGCCTGAATGCAGTCTTTGATCTTTTATTGTGCTTGTGATTGTATTATAAAGAATATACAAGTGGAAAAAAGTTACGTTTATTAACTAATTAATAAACTATAAAGGATTGAACTGTTACCATGAATTGCGGGTATTTATTTATTTAATTATTAAAGGATGGTCTATATATGTAAATGAGCGAGACAGAGCATGTGTTTTCCATGCAGCTGGTCCGGTTTCGCATCAGCAGCAGTGGAACCTCTGGAGAAGAAAACCAGCGGAGGAATGACGCTTTCTGCCCGATTGCAAAGGCAGCATTTGGAAACCAGAGCTTTTCCTCTTCTGTCCTTCTGCACTGAATAAACTCTCCAGTAGACCGTCTATCTGAAGATTCTGCAGAATTTCAGGTGTTGTTTTTATCCACTCAGATGGGTCATTATACATGTGTGTGTGTCTAACAGTGTATCACTGTGCACCTGAGCACATTTATCTTTCAGTGCTTTATCTGTCTGATTTATCTCGGACGTCCTGGTGTGTATGCTTGATGAGAAAACCAACCGGTATGCAGCATCACACTTTAAATCAGTCGATTCGTTCTTGTCTTTCCGGATCGTTCTGGTTCTGGTCCGATGTGGTGGGAGTGAGCAGTGCTCACCTCTCCTGTGTGTGTTTTAATACTCGTCTTCTCCCACTCGCATTCCTGAAGTTTCACTGTAGTTCTCCATTCCTTTCCTTTCCCTTCCTTATCTTCTGCTCCTTTCCCTTCGTTTCCTTTCCTTTATCTTCTTTTCTTTTTCTCTTCCCTTCTTTCTAATCGTCTCTTTTAATGTTATTCTCATCTCTTCTCTTTCTAGTCTTCTATTCTTGTGTCCTTCTTTCTCTTCCTCTCTCTTCATTTCTTTTCCTTTCTTTTCCTTTCTCTTCTCTTCTCTTCTAGTCTTTATTCTTGTGTCCTTCTTTCTCTTCCTCTCTCTTCATTTCCTTTCATTTCTTTTCCTTTCTCTTCTCTTCTCTTCTAGTCTTCTATTCTTGTGTCCTTCGTTCTCTTCTCTTCCTTTCCTTTCTGTTCCTCTCTCTTCCCTTCCTTTCCTTTCTTTTCCTTTCTCTTCTCTTCTCTTTTCTTACTAGTCTTCTATTCTGTCCTTCTTTCTCTTTTCTTCCTTTCTCTTCTCTTCTCTTCTTGTGCCCTTTCTCTTGTCTTCCTTTCCTTTCTCTTGTCTTCCTTTCTCTTCTCTTCTAGTCTTCTATTCTTGTGTCCTTCATTCTCTTCTCTTCCTTTCCTTTCTTTTCCCTTCTCTTCTCTTACTAGTCTTTTATTCTTCTCTCCTTCTTTCTCTTCTCTTCCTTTCTCTTCTCTTCTCTTACTAGTCTTCTATTCTTCTGTCCTTCTTTCTCTTCTCTTCTTGTGCCCTTTCTCTTGTCTTCCTTTTCCGTTCTCTTGTCTTCCTTTCTCTTCTCTTCTAGTCTTCTATTCTTGTGTCCTTCATTCTCTTCTCTTCCTTTCCTTTCTCTTGTCTTCTCTTCTCTTTCTAGTCCTCTATTCTTGTGTTCTTTCTTTTCTCTTCCTTTCCTTTCCATTCCTCTCTCTTCCTTTCCTTTCTTTTCTCTTCTCTTCTCTTTCTAGTCTTCTATTCTTCTGCCTTCTTTCTCTTCTCTTCCTTCCTCTTCTCTTCTCTTCTCCTCTACTCTTTCTTTCTCTTCTCTTTCAATTCTTCTATTCTTCTATCGTTCTTTCTCTTCTCTTCTTTTCTCTTCTCTTCTTGTGCCCGTTCTCTTGTCTTCCTTTCCCTTCTCTTCTCTTCTCTTCGCCACATCACCTCTTCTTACCCATAACTGCACAAATTCAGCGTGACTGCTGCTTGGCCACGGCTTCTGTACCGAATGCTGTAGGTGAAATCGATAGCACTGATGCGAATAAAGGAACTCTTGATGTTTGTATTTCATATTTTCACTCTCAGTTACACCAAGCCAGCAGGACATTTCCTCTCAAGGAGGTTTCTTCAGAGAAAACTGTTGAACTGAAAGAATTGCGGGTTGCAGTGCAGGGCTGTGAGTCTAATCTACGAGGATGACAAACATTTTAGTAGCATCTGTTGGATGTGGCAAAACAGGCTTCCTGCTCATTTTAGACACTGATACGTGTTGAACCGAATAGTCGAAAAATTCTGCCGTCGAACCATGAATATAGAAAATAAACTGGCTATAGTTAAGAGATTCCAGGTTTTTTTAAAAAATTTTTTAAACACGATTCATCAAGGCTTCTGTAGAAGATCCTTTGTTTGTGGCTTGCCGTGGCCAATCCCATGGATTTATGTAAAGTATTTAGCTGAAAGCAGAGTTCACAGACATTTGTACATTTTTACTTCATTAATGAACAGACATCTCATTTTTTTTTCAGAAACCGTAGCGCTAGTTAAAATTATTAACGTGAATCGCCACTATGAATCAAAACATATCCACTTCAGATCCGAAGCAATCACTAAACATTAAACGTTACTTGTTGTCATCCTTTTGTCATGCTAGTTACTTATCTGGATCAATTATTATTATTTTTTTAAAACTGGACCTTCACAAATTTTACTTGAAGACCCCTGGAGTAAATCTTGTAGTATGGACTAGTCTTGTAGTATGGACTAGGTCGGGGGTTCAAGCCCCAGCACTGCCAAGCTGCCACTGTTGGACTATTGAGCAAGGCCCTTAACCCTCTCTCCTCCAGGGGGCGCTGTATCATGGCTGGCCCTGCACTCCGACCCCAACTTCCTGACATCCTCGGGTATACGAAGAATACAATTTCACTGTGCTGTAATGTATATGTGATTAATAAAGACTCATTATAATACACACTGGACCAACAAGCACCGGATGTGCTGAAACATTTGTGACAATTTATCAGTACGGTATATTCAGTACGACCAGAATTATTTCATCGTAGCACACACAAATGCACTATTTTCTGGTATCGGATTGCTTCTCTCGAACATGCCCGAGCCTCCTTTTTGAACCAGCCACTGCTTGAAGTCTATTTTTTTCTCTCTCTTGTATTTTCCAGTGATTTCAGGGTGCTCGGGTACGGTCATGATTCTAACCTAGCACACTTAAATGGTATTAGTTACGTTCCTTCCCCAGTGGAACATGGCCGGGAAAGCCCCTTGGTACCACGCGAGCTAGTAGCTGTGTGCCTGTTTAAGGCTGGCTCGTATAAAACCCTGAGCTTTTTCCATTCCGCTTTGTGTTCTGTCAGGTCGTTATGCACAGAAGGCTGTCCGTGTGTTACAGATTAAAAGGATTCGGCTCTTCGCGTGGTCATTCATCACCGAGTGAGGAAAATCCTATATAACTTTATTTCACAGAGCGCTGTTGTTTTAATTCGGAAACTGCTCGTATTTTATGTCATGCACATGATGTTCCATTTCACAGACTGTCCATCTCTCTCTCTCTCTCTCTCTCTCTCTCTCTCACACACACACACACAGGAAGAGCATATGTTCTCTGTATTTGACCTGACCGTAGCTGAGAACCCTATCTTCTCTTTCCTTGTGATCTCCCAAAGGTAGAGATGAAGCGTACAGTTGGAAAAGCAGTTGTTCGTATAATGCGAACCACACCGAGCCTCAGGCTCTCGTAAAAAACAAAGCTTACTGACCTCCATATATGAACCTTAATCCTCTCCGTTAAAAGAATAGTTAAAATCTGCTTGCTAATGTCTCTGCATTTCCACCTCGATAAGCTTGAAACATGCAAACAGGGAGTTATTAGCGGCAGATGAATGTGTACAGCCTGCAGCGTATTTAACGTCGTGGAGCTTATCGGGCACAGCGGACAGGCCAAAACATCTGTATTATATTTGCAGCAGCACTCTGTACTGTAATGTTTGTAAGATCTGAAGACATTCTGGGATTTACGTAGCCCAGGGCAACTCCGGAGTCATCCGGCAGCAGGAGAAGTTTTCTTTCTCATTTAAACAGAATTATCTGCAAAACTGAACGCATGGCTCCTCAAGAATCTTAAAAAAAAAAGATGTTTATATTAAGAGAAAGGTTTGTATTAAAACTCCGCATTTTATTTAAATGACTTTATTAAACTTTATTCCGCTTCTTGATCGCAAAATAATAAAAGACGAATCTTTAGTAGCTGTTCAGCCAGCAATGATGTATGTACTATTTTTTAAATTAAAATTAAATCAATAAATTTTAATTATTTGAAGTATCACAAGTTCAATTCAATTCAATTTTATTTGTATAATGCTTTTTACAATAGACATTGTCTCAAAGCAGCTTTACAGAAATATATAAACACGGTATACAGATATTAAAAGTGTGAATTTATCCCAATCGAGCGAGCCGGTGGCGACGATGGTGAGGAAAAACTCCCAAAGATGTTAAGAGGAAGAAACCTTGAGAGGAACCAGACTCAGAAGGGAACCCGTCCTCATCTGGGTAACAACGGATTTTGTAAAAAAGTTCATTATGGAAGTTCATTTAAAGTTCATATAAAGTTCATTTATATGAAGTCTGAAGTCTTAGAAGCAGCCGTAGTCCCAGCAATCTGGAATTGTACTTCTGTACTGTTTATCCTACACAGGATCACGGGGAGCCTGGAGCCTATCCAGGGTCCACAGGACAGGGGACACCCTGGACAGGGTGCCAACCCGTCACAGGGCACAATCACACACACATTCACACACCAACTCATACGCTACAGACAATTTTGAAATGTAAATCATCCTACAACACATGTCTTTGGACTCGGGGAGGAAACCGGTGTACCCAAAGGAAACCCCTATAGCACAGGGAGAACATGCAAACTCCACACACACAGGGTGGAGGCAGGATTCGAACCCCCAACCCTGGAAGTGGGAGGGATGATGATGATGATTTTTATTATTTTTATTGTTGTTGTGTTTTCTCAGTTTTTTTGCTACATTGCAAATAGTATAGCAGTCCATGTAGGCTACAGTGTGCATTAATATGTGTGCTGGCCTGGACAAAACATTCAAATGGTGAAATTTGGACATTTTCAACTATATATAATTCTGAAATGAAACTGAAACATGTTTCTTAAAGTCTGGGATCTTAAAGTCATGTTAACCCCCAAATTAACCTGATTTAATTCTGACTGTGGTCACAATGCTCCTCATTGTGGACATTTTGAAATCTGGTATCTGATCACAGACTGAATTGATTAGGAGTCTAACTGTTTGACTGTGTCACAAAACAACAGCTTGATCAAAGCATGACGATCACTGTGTGAAGAATTTACATGTTGCTAGCAGGGTTTTAGACATCTTTAGTCAGACTGACTGCTTTACCACTGCATTTGTTAAACCGGCTTCTTATGCAAACGCAATCTTTGCAGTAAGATAGCCCAGGCAAGACTAATGAATTATTTTGGGGAAATGTATATCTATAATTTCTTGTCGAGGTGTCAAAGTATGTTACAGACAAAACCGATTTTGGCTTGAACTTGATTTGTTGACATTTTGTGGCTAGAATTTAGCCAGAGTGATACCCAATGGGGGCGCATGGTGGCTTAGTGGTTAGCATGTTCGCCTCACACCTCCAGGGTCTGGGGTTCGATTCCTGCTGTGGCCCTGTTGTGCGGAGTTTGCATGTTCTCCCCGTGCTGTGGGGGTTTTCTCCGGGTACTCAGGTTTCCTCCCCCAGTCCAAAGACATGCATGGTAGGCTGATTGGCGTGTCCATAGTGTATGAATGTGAGTGTGTATGTGATCGTGCGATGGCCAGGCACCCTGTCCAGCGTGTACCCTGCCCTGTGCCTGATGTTCCCTGGGATAGGCTCCAGGTTCCCCTTTGGGATCTCCTTCTTCTCCTGAAAGATGGATGGATGATATAGAAGATGGATGGATGATATCCGATGGCTTTTCCCAGACCGCCACAAAGATAACAGACAGGAAGTGTAACCTTTTCTACAACTCCATAAGAAACAGTGTATATATACATATATATATATATATATATATATATATATATATATATATATATGTGTGTGTGTGTGTGTGTGTATATGCAGGACTGTATGACTGTTTCTGCGGATAAACTATTTTCATCGAGTGATGAGGTTTTATTGCTTCAGGCAGTAATCCGGTAAACATTAAAAACAGAACAGTATTAAAACAGTTCAGATGAAAAAAATAAACATTTTAGAGCTCTGTACAAAACATTCCCATCTGAAGCATGGACTGATAAACCGTAAAGATGCCACTGAATCTTGTATCTTCATTCATACACAGTGCCACGCTGCTACGTCCTCGCCCTCTTTTATATATCCTGTCATATTAAAGAACAGTAACGTCACGTTATTTGTATGGCACATTTTAAACATATTCATATTTAAAGAAATGTATTTAAGTTTTTGAACAGCAGTGATTATGTTCAAGTATGTTCAGAAAGTCTAATTTGGGTGTAGTGTACACAACACACCACACGTTTTCACGGAGATATAATTCCCCACATGCTGCAATGCGATCTTATTTTCATGGCTGTATTAGGGCTATATGTGGTCTGAAACAGATCCTTCTTGGGATAAAATCGGACCAAATCAGAGTCTAAACAAAGCCCAATTTTCAACGACTATTTTTGGGCTAAATAAAAGCCATGACGGGCCGACCAGATTTAGCCCAAAAAGCGATGTCTGTAGACGTCTGGTGCTTGGTGGGACGTTCAGCACATACCACGAATGTCTCCTTCTGTGACGTTTTATTTTGTGTCGCCTTTTTCCTTGTTATTCAAACTCATTTCCTGCAGGACTCTCAACAAGAGGTTTCTCATTAAGAGAAGACAAACAGGATGAAAACAGTCAGAAACACTGCATGGCTTTTGGAGGTGCATGTGAATGTAGGCATTGAGGACATCTGGGTGTCTGATGAGGACTTCCTGGCTACAGGGGACCTCTTCCTGTTTCTGTCTGTGGCTGAACAAAAACACAGCCATCTGTGGAGGCCTGTGGGCACAGGAGGGCAAAATACACTACAGGCCCGTATACTACAGAGGAGGTTCTTGGCATCAAGCGTCCATGAGCAGCAATATACAGAACACATTAAAGCAATTCTTAAGGTAATACAAAACTGTCAAAAGTCTTGGACACTCCTCCACGTATAAATCTTTTCTTCATTTTAACTGTTTTCTACTATTTTAGAATAATAACGAAGAAATGTGTTACACAAATCAAGACTACGTTATATTTTAAATTCTTAGCCGTGTTGACGCTAAAACTTTGAAGCGATGTGACAAACTGTCCAGAAGACTTTTACTTTACATAAGGAATGATAGTGACGGGGGCGGAGTGACCACCAAAGTAGGGTGTGATCAGGTGACACACGTTACAGCCTAGTCAACACTTATATGAATAAAAATGAACCTTTTCCCATCTGTTTGGCGTTTCCAATAAGACTAAGTACATTTTTATTTAACCTTTCGAAATATATTTGTTAAAGAGGGGGGGGGAAAAAATGAAACACTGATGTATGATTGTCATGTGACCTCCACAATTCCAAGATGGCGGAACTTATTGTGATGCTGTTTTCTGTACGAGGTATGTTACTTTCATATTTGATGGCTTTCTAGAAGTGATGCTTGGATGTGCAAGAAATTAACAAAAATTGCTCAAATGATATAAAGGTCATGGGTCGGACCTAGCATGCTTTTTTTTTTTTTTTTTTTTTTGGTCATTTTGGTATTTCATTGAGAACAGAATACTTTTGGGAAATTGACTGAAAATGGCAGAACATTAAATTACCAGTGTTAGTTTGAACTTGGCCTAGGCTGTGCAGAGAAGCAAAGTGAGATATAAACTAAAATGTCATTAAATTACTGCATTTTAATACAAACTTCAAGGTATATAAACTGTAAAATTCATACCAATTCGCGTGACTCAATTTATCTAATGTTTCCCAGGTAAAATTAAGATTAAAGGGCAGGTTTAACATTCATACTGTACTTACAAACATTCAAACAAAATCCACTGGACCATCAATACTTTTACAAAAATTTATTATTATTTTTTTTTTAAAGTTGAGTAATTGGTCATTTATATTCTAAAAAAATATGTAAAATAATACCTATGTAAAAGCAACAATTAAAGACTTTTGCTCATTAGTATTTCCTCATTTTTTAAGCATGCAGTGTGCTTTCAATCCCCAGTCGGAACGTGAGCAAGCATAATTTAAGCTCTTCTTCTTGAAGTATAATATCACTATCATAATATTTTTGATTTAAGTCCTAAATTTTGATCGCCAGTAATTCAAATATCGTTATTATAGCTGTTATTATTCCAGGAAGATGATTTGAACTGACTGAACACTGAATGACTGTACAGACATTGATGGACAGATGGACAAAACAGATGGGATCTTTCTTCCCCTTTGTCAGTCCCCCTCATATGCGTTAATACATGGTTGCATTTTCACATGTGCATATCCAACAGCACTGGTTTCGATGGCAGGAAATGAGCCGTCATCTCAGTGTCCTTTTGCTTGTGGCATTTCTTGGAGAGCTTCCACATTCCACCACTTTATCCTGATCTGTCTGTCTTAAATAGACAGACTCTGAACACTTCTCCACAGATCGCCCAGTCTCCTCTGTGCGGATATGACAAATGCCACTTGTCACAGCATCGATTCATTTTGAGATTTCCTGAGCTGATCCTCATCAGATGCTTTAGTTATTATAACTGGTTCATGTTCCAGCCTAAATTAGCTAAGCCAGTGTCTGGACTGTGTAATCGCAGACTGTTTGCTTTCCTGCATATCTTCAAACCCAACTACATGTTGGATTAAGACAATGCCAAGCTCTTACTCTTGTCCCCAATTGCAGTACTGTCATTTTGCCATCCAAACCGATCTCACCAGAATTTTCTCTTGATCTGTCATTTTCTCTGTCTGTCTGTTTGACTAAATATCTGTTCATCTGCAGTCAGACAGAGCATGAATAGAACTTGCTGAGCAAAAAAGCCAATTCATTTGGAGAAGGACGCACACTCAACAATGTCAGACTTAGGGGGCGGAGTTAACATTCATAGCTTTTCTTATATGTGGTTGAATGAAGTCCAACCACAACACCCCTTGATCAAATTTCCCAGACGATCAGGCTGAGAATGCAAAGAATGCAAGGTGCAAAAAAAAAAAAAAAAAAAAAAAAGAAGAAATTTGCTTATGCCAAATTCTGCTCTTCTATGGATTTGCAAATCTTTAGCCAAGAGAAAAACAATAGGACAGATTTTGGTCCAGCCAACGTTAGACATATTCGGACAAGGTTAGTTTCTCTTTGTGACCTCTTTAATGACATTTTTACATTTCCTCTACGATAAACTCTCATGTCCTGATACCAATTAAATTAACACGGGATGTGTGTTACAGATGCTTACAAATGCATGGTCGTATAATCAACATGAAAACATTTACATAATTAAAGAACTGACACTGATTAATTTATTTAGAAAATAAATTCATAGCAATTTTTTTTGTTATTTTTAAAAATTTTTTTTATTTGTTACTTTTCTGATTTTTATTTTCTTTCTTCTGTAAGTGTGCTCCCAGTGGAGGCAGAATGGAGACAGAAGTTCCATGACCCAATAACTAGTAAATTATTAAGAGATTTTCATCAACCATTCATCATTTAATGATTTGGGAAGAGATCAATATGGACACATGTGCTATATACGGCAGGTAGCAACAGACAGAATTTTTTTTTTTTTTTTTTTTTTTTTCCCAATCCAAGAGACAACATCTGCTTGGAACATTACAGAGGTGTCTATATGGATGGGGCTAAAATTATCAGACCACTGCAGAGTTGGTCAAAAAACAGTAAGTAATTTGGTGTGTAATTTTCTCAGGGGAGGAGGGAGAAAAACACTGACATGTCCAGTCCAGATGGAAATGAAATAACAGAGAAGCACCTGCAAATGATGGAATTATCCCAGTCCCCTATGTAACATCAATCCAGAACGAATCAGGCTATTTCTTGTATCTTGCTCAAAAAAAAAAAAAAAGCAAGGCAAAAGTCCAGCCAAATTTAGCATGTCTTCCTGCCTGTCTTATTAACCATGGAGATATATCCATCTCTCCTGTCTAATTGTCCCTATTTGTTCATGTATAATCTATAATGATATAACTCCAGACACTGTGCTTTGTCCGCTAGCGCCTCAGCCCTTTTTAAAAGCAATGAAGCAGATCCTGGCTCTGTCCCAAAGTCCAATTTTCTTTCTGCTTAAACTACACACTAACACATTTTGTTTCTTTATTACCAAACATGTGCAAGCATTCATTAAGACTATTACTTTTTTTTTTTTTCATGATATGCTTCTGCACATTTGAGAAATGGGACACACTTCAGTACTATTTAGACGGGATAAGATTTCCAGACATGTGTATTTTAAGTAATGTTGCCAGAGGATGCCTGTAGTAATTATGATCGAGTCACTAAAGGAAGGGTGATTTCTGGGAGAGATGGGAATGTCTTCCTGACAATCACACACACATATGTGGTCTGTTGCTGCAAAGTTGGAAGCACACAATTGTCTAGAATGTCTTTGAATGCTGTAGAATTACAGTTTCCCTTCACTGGAACTAAGATTGCCAAACCTGTTCCAGCATGACTATGCCCCTGTACACAAAACGATTTCCATGAAGACATGCTTTACCAAAGTTGGAGTGGATAAACTCGAATTTCCTGCACAGAGCCCTGATATCAACCCCACTGAACACCTTTGGGATGAACTGGAACTCCGACGGCACCCCAACATCAGTGCCTGATCTCACTAATGCACTTGTGGCTGAATGAACACAAATCCCCGCAGACACACTCCAAAATCTAGTGGAAAGCCATTGCAGAAGAGTGGAGGTTATGATAACAGCAAAGTGGGGATAAATCTGGAATGGGACGTTCAACAAGCACATATCACTGTTGCTTTTACATCGTAATTTAATGTAGTGGGGCACACAGTGGCTTAGTGGTTAGCACGTTCGCCTCACACATCCAGGGTTGGGGGTTCGAGTTTGCATGTTCTCCCCGTGCTGTGGGGGTTTACTCTGGGTACTCCAGTTTCCTCCCCCAGTCCAAAGACATGCATGGGAGGCTGATTGGCATGTCCAAATTGTCTGTAGTGTGTGAATGTGTATGTGATTGTGCCCTGCGATGGATTGGCACCCTGTCCAGGGTGTACCCCGCCTTGTGCCCGATGCTCCCTGGGATAGGCTCCAGGTTCCCCCGTGACCCTGAAAAGGATAAGCGGTATAGAAGATGGATGGATGGATGGATGGATTGGCACCCTGTCCAGGGTGTACCCCGCCTTGTGCCCGATGCTTCCTGGGATAGGCTCCAGGTTTGCCGCGGTACAGAAGATAGATGGATGGATTTAATGCACTGATAAGAATCAATGTGAGTTCTCTGATTTCTTCTCGCCTCCCAAAAACATGGCAGTAGGAGGACTGGTTAAAATAAATTGCCCCTAGGTGTGAATGCGTGTCTAAATAAGTGTTCCCGGGACAGGCTCCGGATTCACTCTGACTTTGACCAGGATAAAGTACTTGCTGAAAGTGAGTGAGAAAAGAATCAAGAAGGTCCCACAGTGGCATCTTTGTATGAATATGCACAAGCTGGATGGTTAGTTTATCTCCTATCCACCTAACATCCACATACACGCCATAAGCTCATCTTTTCATGTGGACACCTGTTTTTGTGGGTTTGAGATCAGTGTTAGGGAAGAGGTAGGTTCTGTCAATCATCAGACTGTTAAAAGAAGGGGTGGGTTTGGTAATGCGGGGGATTCCACATTTCCTTTTAAATACAGTCTGATGTCTTTATATGAAAGGGCAAAAAGGAAAAGTATACTTCCTAAATGATAGTCTGGAATTGTGGACAAAGATGTTATTAACATGAACACACTCTCTTTCTCACACACACACACACACACACACACACACACACACACACACACACACATCCAAACCCATCCATTCCACTTATAATGAATTTGTAAAATACAAAAGAACATGAGCTTGGTGAATAATTACTTAACCTTTAATGGTTCTGTTGTGGTTTAGTGGTTCTTTGGTAAATCCAGGCTTAATGAAATATAAAGTATGAATCTAGCATTGGCTGTACAAAACCTACCCTTATTTTAATATAATCCAAATTCTCGTCCAGGGTCTCGAGACCAAAATGACCAAAATTCTGGCAGGGCACAAAGGTGCTGAACAAGACGGATGTGTCTCTACTGAAACATCTGTTACATTTTCAGCAACCAATGAATCACATCGATCGTGCATCACCACCACACTATTGGCTCACCCACTGGGAAATTCCTACCTTTTCAGGGGAAACGGCATGGTGAATTAGATTAATTGAAAGCCATTCATCTGTACCTCCTTTTCTCTACTTCGTGACAAGCCTGCTTTTAATGTGAAGCAGCCAAAAAGCTCTGAGCTCACTGATCAGAGGAAGTCCACCCTTGATTACTGCCATGATTAAACTCTCTACCGTCACACTGGACTGAACTGCAGTTCAGTCCAACCACAGAGGATTTAACAGGGACGAAAGGCATGATGTGAACACAGTGATTGCCTAATGATTAAGCAAGGAATTAAACACTTCCGGGTATGCTGGTGTAGATTCCGATTTACAATTTCAAAATAAGTCTGAAAAAGCCTTGAAAGTCAGGAATTCATCATTGCTATTAGATGTCTTGTTTTTGGGATTAGAACCTTTAAAGACGTTATGACCCTGCCCTTCTTTGAATCATAATGAGCAAGAGAAATGTGGTTGGATTTCATTAATCTTAGTATGCGAACTTTTCATACAAATGAAATCATATAAAGGAATTGCTATAAACTGTCAAGTGTACGACCATGTTACTGATATTATTGACTTTTTCTCTCAGTGCGACATTTTTTGAAATTGAACTATACCACTTGGAACATTACTAGCACCTCTGCAAACTACTCAAAAGGTTATCTTAAACCCTGAGTTTGCTAAAATGTCTTTTTTTTTATGCTAATATGAAGCAAATTATTGATTACAGTCAGTGTTTGGCTCTGCAGTTTCCTGTAATTGTGCATTTCTTCTCAGCTATTAACAGACTGCTAATTAAGACCTGTTTAATAATAGACTCAGTTGATTGATTAACTAATGTACGGGCTGCCAACAGAGTTAACATGCCAGCAGGGTTGACACACTTCAAATGAGAATGAGAATGAAAATGAATGGCCTTTAGGTAGCCATGTTTCATTACCATCAGTCAAACCGCCCAGCACTCACTTTGTCATCATTCTCTATATGTTTTGTATCTTTTTTGCGTCCAACCCACGCATTCCTGTCTTCCGTTTGCTGACAGCCATGTTCAATCGCTCTGAGCCCCAGATTAAAAAGCTGATGTATGTGGTTACATACATGCTTTGTTCTTGCTCTTTGGTCCAGGCTCCTGCATGGTGTTTTAAAGGGGCCCATACAGAGGAGATCAATCATGGCTGTCGTTGCCTCCTGAGCCCCCTTTCCTTTGGTTACCACACACATCTGCCTAAAACGCACCGTGAAATTGTGTGGCTCCTTCTCCACCAGGGCCATCTGCCTTCAAAAACTCACACCTTTACCCCCTGTGGCCTGCACTGATTCTGGAGAGATGGAGGTTCTCCAACATAACCCTTCAAGAGACACATATGCCTGCCAGACATAAAATCAACGTTTATATTTACTCAAGTCAACTTCACTCATATTCTCTGTGGGTAATTTTTCTAATAGTGGAGGAATTGTATTAATTTTTCCAACATGAATCGTTATGTTGTTGGCTCAATTTCACCAGTGATGGAATATGGAATGTCATTTTTGCTCATTCATTGCTCCATCTTGAACAGAGTCACTGGGAATCCAAGAACACTGAGGAAGGAACGCTCCCCGGATGGGACACCAATCCGTTGCAGGGCACCAGCCAGACTTATTTGCACCTAGGGGCAATTTAGAGTAGTCGCTCCACCTGACAGGATGTTTTTGGGAGGTGGAAAGAAACTGGAGGACCCACATGGAGAACCATCAATGACACTTGGAGAACATGTGAAATGTCACACAGATTGTAACCCAAGCTTGGGATCAAACCAGAAACCCTGGAGCTTTGTGATGTGGAATTAGGATTACAGGAAGAAGTATACTTCTGATCATAATCAACACCAGGAAACAGGATCCATGTGATCCATTAGATGTGATCTATCCTAAAGTGGGCTTACTGGTTGGCACTTAAACCACAAAGGAACTTTCACAGGCATTACTTTCCTGATCCAATTACATCAGCACTTTTAGTATATTTAACCTATTATTGCATGGTGTCACCAAACTATTTTCCTGTGTAACTGGAATAAAACCCTCCGAAGTGTTTACCATCCAGAGTGAGAACTTTGAAGGGATGAAGGCTGTAGGGGACCAAAAAACTGTTCCTCGGAATGCATTTCTGCGTCATCTTGCCAAGCCAATTAAGGAGGCCACATCGTCGCACAGTTGTGTATGCTGCCGATGTCTAAGATATACAGCGCGGGAAATAAGTATTGGGACACATCAACATTTTTTTCAGAAAATATATTTCCTATGAGGCTATTCACATGAAATTTTCACCAGATATCAGTATTAACTCAAGAAATCCAGAAGTATAAAGAATTCACAACATTAAAGGCCATAAATAAAGTGATGTGTAATAAAGTGGAATTACACAGGGGAAAAAAAGTATTGGACATTCTAAGAAAAAACAGTTCTCCAAGGCAAAGTAAGGCAAGGAACCAGCTGAAATCCATAAGTAATTATACCTCCTATCTGTGCAAATTAATATCAGCTGGGTTAGTAAATTGATGGTCTATAAAAAGACTTTTTGTTACCATGGTGTCACACAAGAAACATCTCATGATGGGTAAAAGCAAAGAGCTCTCCCAAGACCTTCACAACCTTATTGTTGCAAAACATATTGATGGAATCGGATACAGACGTATTTTAAAACTTCTGAATCCTCCAGTAAGCACCATTGGGGTCATTATCCACAAGTGGAAGCAACATCACTCCGTTATCAACCGACCACGCACAGGAGCTCCTCACAAGATTTCTGACCAGGGAGTCAATAGAATAGAGTAGCCCAAGAGTAGCCCAAGAGCCAAGGACCACTTGGAAATGGCTGTCATACAACACACCATGTTTGGAGAAGAAATGGCATTGTACATCACCCTAAAAACACTATACCAACAGTGAAGTTTGGAGGTGGAAGCATCATGGTGTGGGGCTGTTTTTCACCACATGGTACTGGCAGACTTCTTATAATTGAAGGAACGATGAATGGAGCACTTTACCGGAAGATTCTTGAGAAGAATCTGCTGCCATCCACCAGGATGATGAAGATGAGACGTGGGTGGACCTTCCAGCAGGACAACGATCCAAAGCATACAGCAAAGGAATCTCTCAATTTGTTTCAGAAAAAAATCAAGGTGTTAGAATGGCCCAGTCAATCACCTGACTCGAATCCAATTGAACAAGATTTGTGACAATATGTTGACAATATGTTTAGAAGAATGGGCCAAAATCCCACCTGAATACTGCGGCCCATTCATTTCTTCATACAGGAAACATCTTGAAGCTGCCATTACAAACAAATACTTCTCCACTAAGTCTTAAATACATTTCAGTTAGCGTGTTCAATACTTTTTTCCCGTGTCATTCCACTTTATTACACATAACTTCATTTATGGACTTTAATGTTTGGATTTCCTTATATCTGTGGATTTCTTGAGTTAATACTGATGTCTGGTGAAAATTTCATGCGAATAGCTTCATTGGAAATATATTTACTGAACAAAATGTCGACGCCTTCAATACTCATTTCCCCCATTGTATTGGAAAAAAACACGTTTTTTTTTTTTTACAATTATATTGCTGTAAATTTCAAACAGATGCCTTTGATCAAATGAAATAATCAGTGCTGAGTAGTGAACAGAAGAACGTAGTCTAAGTACGCTTGATTTGTTGCACCTTAACCTTACAAACATAATTCATCACAGACAAGTTTACTTTTCAGCCAAGGTGGCTACTGTGGAATTTTTCAGGTTGTATTCCTTGGCTAGCGGAAAGACGCTTGAATCCTGCAAACACGTGTCAGCGGTTTGTTTTGAATTCCGTTAGCGTTCTCTCTTCCATCACATCAATTCCAAACGTCTTAATGTTTACAGTGAAAAGTGCAGCAGTATTCATCTCGGTGATTAAATATTGATTTGACTAATTCCTTGATTTATTTCATCGACTTTCTTGTGTGGAGTCCAATATGTGACAAGCGAAATATGGTATTTCTTTTCACTAGCTTAAATACATATGGGTGTGTATCTTTACATTTCACGCCACAATGCCCAGGCTATGACCACGACCTAGGAAAAAGGAAGCCATACCCGGGGGCCACGTTGGTCCAAATCGATAATACCGAACTGGGTTAAACTGTGGTATGCTAGCAGGATTAATAGCAACTTACAAGTTTCAGTGCTTTTGCTTTCTTAAGACAAATATGAGCCAATGGAACACCCCCTATGGTTCCACAGACCATGGTAATGAGTTAAGTGAGAAGAGAAAGCTAAAGGAAAGACAGAGGGCGCTACGAGAAGTAATCTGAAGAGTAAGAGGTGGATGAGTGGAGGAAGGGTGGTATAAATGAAACAATTCCCTCCACATGTCAAATCAGATTGGAACATTCTTGCCATTTCACACCACCCAGGATACACACTCTGGTGCGGAGAGTTAATCAGAGGTGGCTGCTTTGCTCACACACCCTAAAGCGAAGTGGCTATTGAATTCTCTCCTCTCATGCTCTTCAAGCATCACTCACTTTTTAAGAACTGGAGGTGTTGATATTTTTCAGGCTTAAATGGTCTGTGTTTGAGATGGAATTGGAGAACCTCAGGAGGTCGTGCGGGCCGTCGGAGCCTCAGGCGAGCGCTTTCGACATATTTGAGGTTCTAAGCTTGGACCGACCTCTGACTCGCTTTTCACATGGTTGGGTGTGTGTGTGAATTTATGACTGCAAGTCTTTTATTTTACAGTATAATACAGAGGAGAGTTATGAGTTGAGGTGATTGTCTATATGGAGAATGTACCGTGTAGGGGTTGTATTAAAGCAAGCATGATTTTGTTGGATTTTATTCATTGATAGAACCCTAACCACTCGCCCTAATCTTAAAGTAATGACATTTAAACAATTGTCCTTTTTACGCCAAATGTAGTCAAGCAATCAAGACATGTTTGGTTTCTGATGTGTGATGCTTTCTTGCATTGGTGCTAGCAAGAAATGGAAATCCTCTCAAAAACCTTTCTTTGAATATCTGCCTCAAATAATATCCAGTTCTGCATGTTCCAAAGTATTTTTTTTTCTCTCTCTTATGAAGCAGCAATTTGACAACAATGATATTTTTTTAAATTAAGTACAGGACGGCATGTCATATTTTATCCATTTAACGTTGTGGAATGTCCCTGAAACAAGTATAGTCTCAGCTATAAATCATAGCCGTTTCCTCACCAGCCTCTCTTTATTTCTCTCTCTTGAAGTTAATAAGACAAAAAATAATAAATAAATAAAAAATGGCATGTTACAGAAAACCTTCTCGGTTCTACAGACTTTTTTCAAAAAACAATTTCTTTCTTTCTTTTTTTTTTTTTTTTTACAAGTAGCTTCTGTTCTTTGAATCTTCTTCTTTATATGTCACACTTCATATTTTTTTCCGTTTCAATTAAGCATGCCCATTGTACATCCATACAAAGGCACTGACACACAAACACACACACACACACACACACACACACACACACACACACACACGCCTAAATCATTTCATACCTTGAAACGTTACATCTGAATAGCCGAGACAGGCAATTCTTCATGTTTTTTTCACACTTCTTGTGTTTAAAAGGAACACCCGTTTCTCATTTCGCTCTCCTCCTACGTTGCACTCCACAGTCCTCTACACATTTTGTCACCTTTCATGTAATCTCGTGACCTCTGCTTCCCACTTGAGCGGATACTAAACGCTCCATACGGTCCTCAGGAGAGCAGTAAAGCCTTTAAAGGCACGTTGATTCTCTCCAGATGAGACACTCGACTGTGAGGGGACAAGGAGTAGGAGTGCATGAGGCTCAGGAGTATCATTGTGCAGACTGTCAGTGGGGAAAAACCTGCAGAGTCCTGCACTGTATACTGATGACAAATGAAGTGGAGTGTTACATGTCCCACTAAACGTCCCGGTCCTCACAAATCATCCAACTGTGTTCTCCCGCTGGAGACAACCTTCCATCCATCCATCCATCCATCCATCCATCCATCCATCTCTCTCTCTCTCTGTCTGTCTGTCTGTCTGCCCATCTGTCTGTCTGTGTCTATCTATCTATCTATCTATCTCCAATGATTTTCTGCCAATATATTCATATATGGGTCTATTCATCTGTCAGTCTGTCTGTCTATATCCATCCATCCATTTATTCATCCATCTATTTGTCTATCTATCTATCTATCTATCTATCTATCTATCTATCTGTCTGTCTATCTGTCCGTCCGTGTCTATCTATCTATCTATCTATCTCCAATGATTTTCTGCCAATCTATTCATCTATGGATCTATTCATCTGTCAGTCTGTCTGTCTATATCCATCCATCCATCCATTTATTCATCTGTCTATCTGTCTGTCTGTCTATCTATCTATCTATCTATCTATCTATGTCCATCCATTTATATCTATCTATCTATCCCCAATGATTTGTCTGTCAATCTATTCATCTATGGTCTATTTATCTATCTGCCTACCTGCCTGCCTATATCCATCCATCTATCCATCCCTCCATCAATCATTCCATCTATTCATCCACCTATCCATCCATTTATCTATCTCTGTGAGTCTGTGTTTAATTGAGTACTCTGGCAGAACCTTTGCCCCTCTGCATGCAGCAGTTTGGATTTCTCTCTGCTTCATGTCTCAAAAACCTAAAAGCTTTAAAACCCAGAAGGTGCAGTTCAGCCCCAGAGCTTTGTAATGGAAGACTGGAGCAGTTAGGAGTCTCGCATGGTTTCACCTTTCTTTAAACATGAAAACGAAATAAACAAGAATGCACAGACTTTCTAGGCTTTGTTATTCCATCTCATAGCTGCATTAGCATATTTCCTTTTCCATCATCATCTTTCAACATACGTTCTGTTGTGTAAAGAGCAAAAATAAAGAAATAAATACATAAATAACGACCACAACAGCACAGCTCATTCTTTATTAACGATTATCCGTCTCAGACGTGTGCTTTGCTAATGTCTAGTAAAAGTGCTGAGTGATAGCTGTTGCTATAGATGCAGCTCAGTAACAGTAGCAGCTCTGTGATGATCTGCGGCTTCGTCTCGTTCGGTTCAGTGAAGTGCGAGTGGTTTTGTGGGATGGCGGATAATAAGTGTGATCAACAGTAAAGTAAACAGCAATCAAACCTGCACCTGATTCTAATCTGAGATCTGTAAACTGTTATATTTATATGTGCTTAGCTCCTGTGTGTGTGTGTGTTTTGGCTCTAAACTCTTTTTAAATACCTAGGCAATGCTTTAATGTGCTGTAGATACTCTCACACACACACACATTTTAGTACAGAGCTTTTCAAACAGCACTGGGAATTTCAATTCTCAGGATCCATCTTTGTGATAATGAGCTGAATAAGCGTTTCCTGGAAGGAGCTCCGAGGTGAGCCGTCACTTAGGCTTTTTAATGAAGCTTTTCATACCTGATCATCCATCCATGAGGCTCTAATAATAAAGACCGCTGTCGATTAGCATCACGGTGAGGAACAGAGCACGTTCACAGCTACTTTTAAGTCATCATTGTCATCCAGGTTAAACTGTAGCAACTTCACTGGTGTGAAATACACTTAAATATAACAACAATTTAATGCAAACTTTGTAATTTAAGTGTATTTGGCTTAATGGAATTGATTTATCGACTTAAAAATGTTTGTTTCCTCAAATTTTTTGAGTTAAATGAACTATCCGGTTTTACAGTGTAGCGACTTCACTTGTGTGAAGTACAAAAGGGGCTCATTTTTTTTTTTTTTTTTTCATGGAACTGATCCCAATTTTCCATAAGTAAATTGGGTTATAAGTGTAGATTAAGGTGGGGCCTCTTTCAGCGGAATTTGAAAGGAATCTTTAAATTCAATTCTCTCTTTATTTAATTTTTTCTTTTTCACTTTTTGAGGACTTTAAAATGCTAAAACTTTAAAGAAGCATATTTCAATCCGGGAAAGTCTGTAATTTCCAGAAGTATATATATAGTGGAAAATGAAAAATCTTCACTATAGGAAGGATTCTGTAGGTCTCTGTAATAATAATAATAATAATAATAATAATAATAATAATAATAATAATAAAAACTTTGCTGGAATTCATGATGACCGGTGAATGCTGGGAAATCTGACTTTCTGCAGCACAGATGTTCTGAGAGACGTTCAAGCTGTTATCTGCTACACAACGAAGAGAAACGAGACACAAACAGCACTAGAGCGAGACTTCAAATCGAGATCTCGGGTTCATCTACAGATCTATGTGTAAATGATGGGAATCTCCACAGCGTGCCTCTTCTCCTTCTCCACTGATCCTCTGCTTGTTTGGATTATACAGTGCTGCGGCGGCTCTTTGTAGATGTTTTGGTTTTGGTAGCCATTACTTCAGAGTGATACAGATTAGAGGTGAGAGACAACGATTGTCTTTGTAGCTCAAAGTGTTTTAGGTCTCTGGAGACACTTTCTGATCGTGTGGACAGGACCATGTGGGCTGTGCATCTGAACAAAAAGCAAACATGAAGCACTCACAACCCTGTAGGTAAAGGGAATGACACTTTCATCTGTCCACCCTTCCTTCATTCATTCCTTTCTCTCTCCTTTTATTCTTCTTCTTTTACATCCCATCCTCCCTTCCTTGATTCTTTTTCCTTACCCTCAGTAATCCTTAATTTCCTCCTTCTTTCCCTCCTTTCTTCTTCCCTTCCTCTATCCCACCCTTCCTTCCTTATTACATTATTCCCTTCCTTTACCCCTTTCCTCTTCCATTCTTCCCTTTCTAATTACATTCTTCCCTTCCTTCCTTCCTTATTACATTATTCCCTTCCTTTACCTCTTTCCTCTTCCATTCTTCCCTTTCTAATTACATTCTTCCCTTCCTTCCTTCCTTATTACATTCTTCCCTTTCTTTACCCCTTTCCTTCCTTTCCTCTTTCATTCTTCCCTTTCTTATTACATTCTTCCCTTCCTTCCTTCCTTCCTTCCTTATTACATTATTCCCTTCTTTTACCCCTTTCCTTCATTTCCTTTTCCATTCTTCCCTTTCTTATTACATTCTTCCCTTCTTTCCTTCCTTCCTTCCTTCCTTCCTTCTTACATTATTCCCTTCCTTTATCCATTTCCTTTTCCATTCTTCCCTTTCTAATTACATTCTTCCCTTCCTTCCATCCTTCTTACATTATTCCCTTGCTTTACCCCTTTCCTTCCTTTCCTCTTTCATTCTTCCCTTTCTAATTACATTCTTCCCTTCCTTCCATCCTTCTTACATTATTCCCTTGCTTTACCCCTTTCCTTCCTTTCCTCTTTCATTCTTCCCTTTCTAATTACATTCTTCCCTTCCTTCCATCCTTCTTACATTATTCCCTTGCTTTACCCCTTTCCTTCCTTTCCTCTTTCATTCTTCCCTTTCTAATTACATTCTTCCCTTCTTTCCTTCCTTCCTTTGTTATTCCCTTTGCTCCTTCCATCCTTCTTATCATTTGTTCTTCCCTTCCTTCCCTCCTTCTTTCCTTCATTTATGTTTCCCTCCCTCTTTCCCTCCCGTCCTTTCTTTCTACATTCTTCCTTCTTTTCCTTTTCTTCCTTCATCTCCTCTGTCATTCCTTCTTTAATTTATTTCCTTTTCCCATCTCCACCTTTCTTTTTATCTTTCTTTTTCTTTCTTTCTTTCTTACTACTACATTCTTACCTTTCTTCCTTCCTTTCTCATACACCTCCATACTCTCATATACTTTTTTTTTTTTTAACTGATCCGATCTGTTTATATCCACAGAGCACTCAGGACAGGATTATTTTCTAATGACTAAACATAATATTACAGTGTTTATTGGACACACATACCATTTACAGTTCTGCCCTTTTTTTTTTTAAGGGGAAAATGTTCTTCATGGGTCCCTGAATGATGATGAAAGTGTTTATGTAAGCAGATTGAGAGTCTGGTGCTGGTTCTGCGTCGGTTCCAAAGCAAACTCTCTCCTGAAATCAAAATTTATAATGATCCCTTTTACAGAGTGGAGCAGAAGATATTCACATGAGCCTCATGCCATATATTTTTTATGATTAACTGTCCTTCCTGTGTGAATTCATCAGGCAATATACACTGAGTTGTCAGTTCATTAGTGACCAAGTTGATATAGCCCAGCGTATAGTCTGATTTATTATTCGATCAGATTCCCTTATGCATTACGGAACTTTCTCTTTGTCTAGCATTTTACTGACACGACTAATCTTTTAACAACCAACTATTTTCTTGAAGTTACGGTTAGGTGGACTGAGTTTAGGTGCGTTCCTGGTTCTTCGATTCTCTTGTGTAGACACAAGATTCCCCAAATCCCCAAGTCTTTACAAATAAACATAACCTGACATGTTATTCTTTTTTTAAATCAACTGACATCAAATATGAGCAAAATATATGAGAGTAACCATATATATTAAGTCAAATCAAGCCAAGTCAGCCTGTATTTATAGAGCACATTTAAAACAACAGAAGTTGACCCAAATTGCTTTACAAGTCAATCAGACAAATAAGCAGTACTAAAGTTATGTGTAAGGTATAGGGTGTACTTACTTTGGGATTAGGGTTAGTTGCACTTGGTTTGTTTTGGTTCATTTGCTGTTTGGTTTGGTTTGGTTTCACACTGCAGATAATTAAATGAAGCAAAAAGAAAAATAACAACATCGAATGGTATGTAGGGCTGAAAACGTACTCGTAAAATTAGTTTTGGACAGAAATACAGCAGTCGGGGAAACAAACAAACAAACAAAAAAAACCTTTGCCAAGTCCATGTAGAAATGACAAAAATTTCAAAAATCACTTGAGCATAGAAAACACGGCGCTAAATTAACGATCAGATCATCATACGAAGAACTAGTTTAAAACATTTTGTGTTTCCCGTCCACTCTTCATTTTCTCTTTGTGAGAAATTTGGGCCAAATTTTCAGAACACGAAGCGTTTCTGTAGCACTACAGGTCTGTCCTTTGCTTCAGTTTGCGCCTGTTCAGTTTAAAAGCTCACATCTACAAAAAATAAATAAATAAATCCTGCCAACATCCCAAAATACAGCATGTTCGCTGGTTCACCTCATGAAGCCGATGTAGAGTTAACGCTCTTTCTTACTGCGTTTTAACCAAGAGTTTACTTGGAGGCTGTTGCTGTTGGACCGGTTGTTTTGGTGATTGTCACATTGTGATTGGTGTGTTCTCACCTGCCTAAAGACTCTCACAGAGGAAGAAACCCTCTGTGGATTTGATTCAAATGGATTAAACACTGCAAAGTATCATTAAGTCAATGGGAAAATAGCCCACAGTGATGGTAATATAAGACTGTGTGCGTGTGTGTGTTGTGCTTTTATATCTTGGTGGGGACCAAATGCCCTGTCAAGGACAGAAATATCTGACAGCTATGTCCTTGCCGAGACAGCTGGCTGGTCCCCGTTAGAAAATCTGCATTTATTTTTATTCTTTTTTTATTTTGAAAAATAAAAAGAGCCAAGAGGTTTCCTTTTGGTTATTGAAGTTAAGGTTAGGATAAGGTTCAGTTGAATAATTATGACAATGGAAGGTCTTCGGAAGGCTGGTAAGATGTGTGTGTGTGTGTGTGTGTGTGTGTGTGTGTGAGGAGTGAACCAGATAGTCACACTGTCTCTCTGGATTTATCATTTGTCCCCCTGCATGAAAGGCTGATTGTATGGAATGTGGATGATTAATGTTAGGAGACTAAAACGGTGGATGAGCAGACAGTGACTAAAGCATGAGGCCCTGCTCACACACATGTTCACACACACACACACACACACACACACACACACACACACACAAGCACGGTCTTCTACATAGTCTCTTTCACACACATTGGTTAAGTTCATATCATCCTTGCTGGAATTCGACTGTAATGCTGAATTCCTGCCATTCCAGGTTTCCTGAAGGAGGAATAAATCTGAGTCACAGAGGATACATCTCACACCTCCACACACTAACACAATCCAAGTCTCAGTCTGTAGGGAGCACAGTGTTGATTTGAGATCAGATTAATAGGGCCCGGAGTAAGAGCGTTTGATATCTGCTGATGTGATCCTCTCTGAGTAATCACAAATGATGAGACTGACCAAAAAATAAGTAAAATAAATGTGGGTTTAAATCAAAAACATGACCAACATGACACTGAAGGTGCATATGGTCAAACTTGGCTTAGTCATGGAGAGATCCACATGGACATCTGGATCTGATTGGAATTGGATGGTGTGAATCTGATGGTGCGGTTCAGCTTGAATGGCAAAGAAAAAGGACCTCTTGTTACTAAAGATGGTCACAATCTGCTTTGCAAAGCTCATGGATTCACTCGTTCAATGAGGTCTGATCAAAAGGTTCTGACCTCTATTTCCTTTTAAAGTCGGCAATATAGAGGCGGTGATGTGTGTACTAGTGAGTAGGACTCTTCCAGGAACCAGCAATTCCTCCAAACTTTATCCCAGTGCTGAGGAACATGCTTTAGTTGAACACGGATACATCTCTTTCCTCTTGTCTTTAAAGAAGAGCTGTGTGTGCATAGAGTTCTGTTAAAAAATGATAATAGTAGTAGCATAAGAATTTTCATTTGCTGAGAATCAAGTTGAAGATGGGACATCAGATTGACCATTGACATCATCTGATTCACGATTAACCAACCCAAAAATCAAATGGAGCTGAAAGGAAAGAGAGGATGACTGGTTTTAAAAATATGAAGGCAGAACAGCAGGAGAATTCCAGTTTTCCTTCTAAAAGTAGCAGGAACATAGAAATAAATGCATCACTTTAATGGATGGGATGGTACTTATTAAATGACAAATATTATTATTATTAGTAGTAGTAGTAGAAGTATTAGTAAAAATAATAACAATACTACTACTACTACTACTACTAATAATAATAATTAAAGCTGTAAGCAGCATTTTTAAGGCCAAGCACCCAGACCCTTTGAGATGCACATTCACAGATGCGCTATTGTTGCATAAGCAATCACACATTTGCCAGTCCATTATGGGAGAACAATTTTGAATATCAGAGTTCCTTTGATAACTGTTTAGACATGTTTCAAGATGATGTGAGCCAAATTTGGTGAAGATTGGACAAGATCTGAAGGTGGAGGGGCAAAAATGGCAGTTAGATGTAAACATTTTTTAGCATGTTATTGTTGCTTTGGAAGAGTATGTGGAACTGGCACAAAGTTTGTTGAATAACCTCAGGGTATGGTCCTGAAAATGTTTACTACGTTTTGCGTCAGTGCGCAAAGTCATTGCTGAGATACAGCCTCGCTTCCTGTTTGGTGACTTCGCTGTCAAATTCGTTGGCCCATTATGGACAAACAAATTTTTTTTGGCAAACAAAATCCAAGATGACGGAAGATGTAATTAGGTGGAAATTGATGTCATAGGGTGTGTTGAACCCTTTTGAAAACGGTTCAAAAGTTATTATCATAAACATACTTCCAAATTAGGCCCAAATTTGACCCGATGGTGGCGCTACAGCAGTGCCAGCACTTGGCCCAACTTTGGTCAGAATATTCCTTAGACCCTCCCCAATCAGTGTGCCAAATTTCACAGCTTTTTACCAGACAGATCTATGGGCTGCCGTCGACACCCTAGCCAGAAGAAGGAGAAGAAAAAATTGTAGAATAACAATAGGGTGCCTATGCACCTTCGGTGCTTGGCCCCCTAACAATAATAATAATAATAATAATAATAATAATGTCTATGAGGAGTTGTACCGTGTCCATGTGGGTTTCCTCTGAGCCTTTATAGATTCTCATACATTTACTTATTTATTTGTTTTATTAAAAGTAATATTTTACCAGGATACAGTAGATGGATAGAGAATGTTATATTTGCGCTTGAATTACTTCAACTCAGATTTGACGTCTTTAGACACCTCTGTCGAAACTTTCTGATGTTCTAGTCTGCATCGTGAGCAGAAATGAAGCATCTTTCATTCCCTCTCATTGTTTTCTCAGGTTTTCTTCCTAATTCTGCCATCTAAACCAGTGTGAGTCACCAAATTCTCAGTATTCATCAAATTCCACATAACCGTCCCATTGTCCCGCTGTCCTATGTGTTCAGTGCTATTTTTACAAAGCATTAGTGAGCAAATTCCTTTGCAAACACCAGACATCAAATTCGGAGTTATAATTATAGTCGCACTGCTTTTTGCAGGGAGAACATCTCTCAGAACTCATATCCTATGAAGTATAAACATAAAGTTATATATAAATCTGAGGAAGAATCCAGGAAGTAACACTGTGTACTCGACTAATAGTAGGTGATGTGAGCATAGTATAAAAGGCTTCTAGAAAAACAGGACGTTTCAGGAAGAAGTTAGTATTTACTTTAAGAAAAATGCACAGTATCTCCTTTACTGTCAGCATAAAGATGGATTCATGTTGTTTTCTCAAAATCTGTCTGTTTCTATGGAAACAAGGATTATTTTGTCGTTTCTCTTTTCCTCTAGTTAAGTTAGGATATTAATTCAGAAACAGTCATTAATTATGTTGTGAACATTACTAGGCCTCGCAATTTGCTTCTATTTGTTTTTATAACTTATTTAATGTATTTTTTATTGCAATGCATTCTAACATTAATGAGGCCAGTTAGCATTTTATGCTGACACAGACTGATTAAATGTTAGCAGAATGACAACTCGATCAAATTTCAAAGAAACCATATCATAATTTCATAACGTTTAATGTTTTTGGTTGTTTTTTTTTTCTTTTCATTTAGTTTAATTAATTGCTCAAATTGATATTTCCTCCATTTGACATTTTTTCCTCTTGGCTGCTTTGCGATTTAATTCACAAATTAACATGTCAATTAACATGTAGCGTAACCACTCCAAACCACATGGGCTGTCTGTATGTTTTGAGGTGTATTTGAGATTATTTATGGGTCATATATGTGTATATTTTTTGTGCATTTTTTTATGCATAAGTTTGGGGAAACAGTAAAATGTCACGGTCATATTCTTTCATTCTTTTTTTTTTTTTTTTGTACTGCTGACAATAAAAGAAAAAGCTTTGCTTTAGTAGACTGATTATATCTATAGTGTCAGTTGAAAATGAGCGAGAAATCGTCATTTTGTGTGTGAAGCAGACAGTCTCATTCTGTATAGCTTTGATCCAAGCAAAATGGTCAAATACACGAATTAGCACCAGACAGCATTTCCTGATTAAACTTTGATGTCACAGTTCAAAGCATGTGCTAATGTGATTTAACAGACAACCGACTACACTGAATCTACTCTCATAGCCATTTGTGGGGCTGATGGTGCACAGAACACCAAACACACACAGCATCAAAATAAACTCTTCTTTAAGTTGGGGAATGGTGTGTGTGTGTGTGTGTGTGTGTGTGTGTGTGTGTGTGTGTGTGTGTGTGTGTGTGAAGAAGCCTTTAAGATCCTTGAAAAAAGAGAATTCATCCTTGTAAAGATGATTCAGGATCTTTGAAGAAGAGAAAAGGAAACAAGTAAAACTTAGCTTTGAAGTTTCAGAGGCCTATTTCACAAAGCGAGTTGAACAAACTCAGAACTGTAGAGTAAGTTTTGAGTTGACAAAACCAAACAAATCCAACCCGGGTTAATTAAGGTTAACAGGTTTTATAACACTGATTATCAACTTTCTCAGTCAACCCAGGCTTTAACCCTGAATCGAGGTTTCGTTAGCGTACACGTGCACATAATAAGCCAGTCGTTTGCAACAAACAGCTGCAGCTAATAGCGTTCAACATGGAAAAAAGCAGGTGTGTATACTTCTGGTTGAAGAGCAAGAAATGATTGAGTGGAAATATGAGGAATGTAAACCTATAGTAACTGCAAAAAGCTCGGGAAAACTGCCGATTGTGTAAATGTGTAAGTTTACTTTTATTAACTCGCAGTTAGGATAAACGGATTGAAAACTTATAACCCTGTAACTCATGTAATTTTGTTTAATATAAATGTCATTTTTTAAATTAAATATTAATTAAATAAATATCAATTTGTGAAAATATATACGGACAGGAATAATGCCACTGCATGAAATGTACCACTTGTAAAGAACCTGTGTTAATGTGCACCTCAAGAGATCAGAGATAAACTATACCATCTGCCGACAATCCATATCTTTCTTACAGATGATCATCGGGAAAATTGTGTCTGTCCCTGAAAATTATTTTCCTTCGAAGTGTCCTTCTTATTATTTGCGCTCCGAGCTCCACAGGATTCTCCACAAATAGTGAAGCCTTCACGACAAACACTAAAGGGTTAACTTTGATTCATCAGATTTTATATCACTTTGCTGGGAGCCGATTGGTCCAAGTTGGGTTTGAGTTCTCTTATCCAGTGTAAAACCTGCTCCAGAGCAGGCTAGCCGTGTAGTGTAAGTTACCATGGCGATGAAACGTGCTAAAAACCCGCCCCCCTTGTTGAGACCTAAAAACATCGTCTGCTCAAACTAAACGCAAACTTACCTGGGTAGCCACCGAATCCGGTTTCGTGAAACGGGCCTGAGGTCACACATTGCCTTGAAAACATACAAACAAACAAAAAAAACCCCTTAAAGTTGGAGGATTTTTAATGTCAAATTTTAAAGTTTATAGTCTCAATTATTTCTTCCATTACAGCTTTATATTGTAAATCTACAAGTTTAAGTAATGCATAAAAAACCCCACAATGTTTCACTTTTCCCAAAAAGAGAATCAATTTTATGACATTTGCTGCTTTAATTTTTGCACTCAAGCTGTAAGACTAATTCTATTACAAGGTCCAAAGATTAGATACCAAACATGTTTTGGCTAGAAGTGACCAATCAGGTTGCAAGTTGGGGTGCAATAGTGAAACAAACAAACAAACAAAACACATAGTGCCAACTACAGTGAAGGTAAACAATCTCTTTATCACCTCAACATTTCTACTGATAATCAATTATATCTCGATAGCAAAGTAGTTAGGACTAGTAAGAGTTTTATTTTGGTTACTGTGTTGTTGAATGAATTTAAATTAGCAATTTCATCCCAACTTTGAACATAAGTTTGAGGTCTAAAATGACCAGTGAGGATTTATGTGATCATCTGCATTACACTCTCCCCACATCTGCATTAAAAACTGTGGAGATGGCGTGTGTGTGTGAGCTGTGTATCACTAGTTCATTTCACACTGAGACGAGCGAGCGGATGGACAGCTGAGACGGTTCGGTTTTGTGGCGTGTAGGCGCCTTTGTGCCAAACTGGATATTTTATGTCCCGCATCCACAAAAAGTCATGGTTGTAAAAATGAACCAGTGTCTATTCTTCGCGTTCCAGTCTTCAGATTCCCCTGAACTGCTCTAGTCTTTCCATTCAGACATTAATGGCAAGAGAATCTGAACAATGGAACTGGAATGTGGTGAATTACAAAAGTGGAAATATGGAATTCCTCACTCTTTTGGATTGAATCGTGCACCTCATTATGAATGCCCCAAAGATGGTGAATTCTCCTGCCTCATGCCCAGTGTTCCCAGTACAGACTCTGGATTCGCTGCGACCCTGACAGGATAAAGCAGTTACTGAAAACATAAGAATGAATGGCTATATGTTATTTTCATTGTCTTTAATACCTCTTGTGTACCTTTGGTGTTCTACTGTATGTGTGTGTTGCATATCTTTTAAATTTATTTATCTACAATAAACCTATGAAGTACTTTGAGAACTTTTTTTTTGTAATATTTATATATGTTCCTAAAATAATGTTGTAGAATGTTTAACTTTGGAATCTCATTTTTAAGTGTGGCATGATTAACGTTCTGAGAACGTAAGGAAGAACATTTCAGGAACGTTCTAACAATTTCCTCTGTTACCTGATCTCTCTCTCTCTCTCTCTCTCTCTCTCTCTCTCTCTTTTTTTGTGTCTCACATTGTGTCATTATAGATCACTCACAGGTGGTTGCACAGTGACATAGGGTCAGTAATGAAATGTTGGACGGAGAAGGATGTCAAGGAACACCTACTCTTCTTGCTTTAGAGAGAACCTCATGAAAAAGCATACACGTTAGAGCAAATTGTTACAAATTCACAGCCATGTCAAAGAGCAAAACAGCTGGTTAAACTTGTGAGTATAACATCTGGCCATTATGTTTTGGACTTATTTTTACAGTGTATCAATTTATCTTATACTTTATTTACTTATTTTTCCATCCTTTTGAGTATTTTTTTTATTCTTAAAGTGATTCTCAGTGAAATGCTCGTGTATTATGTAATTCAGTTATGATAAACACTCGTGAAAGTATAATAAAGTCAAAGACCATCTTTTTTTAAGGACATACCATACATTTGTAAAACATCTGGACACTAATACAGAAGCCATAGAATCTATGGCATAAATGGTTACTTTCCTTTGTACTCTGTTTGCTCTTGAGACAAGAAACATCTCATGATGGGTAAAAGAAAAGAACTCTCCCAAGACCTTCGCAACCTTATTGTTGCAAACCATATTGATGGAATCGGATACAGATGTATTTCAAAACTGCTGAATCCTCCAGTAAGCACCATTGGGGTCATTATCCACAAGTGGAAGCAACATCACTCCGTCATCAACCCGCTATGCACAGGAGCTCCTCACAAGATTTCTGACCAGGGAGTCAGAAGAATAGTCAGAAGAGTAGCCCAAGAGCCAAGGACCACTCGGAAAGAGCTCCAGAAACACTTGGAGGCAGCAGGTGCCATCGTCACAGAGAAAACAATAGGCAATGCACTCCACTGCTCACACTCACCCCACAAGACTCCATTACTAAAGAAAAGGCATGTCAAAGCTCGTTTAAAGTTTACTACAACTCATTTGGACAAGGCTATGAAATACTGGGAGAGTGTCGTCTGGTCAGACGAGAGCAAAATTGAACTTTTTTGCTGTCATACAACACACCATGTTTGGAGAAGAAATGGCACTGCACATCACCCTAAAAACACTACACCAACAGTGAAGTTTGGAGGTGGAAGCATCATGGTGTGGGGCTGTTTTTCATTGCATGTCACTGACAGACTTCATATAATTGAAGGAACGATGAATGGAGCACTTTACCAGAAGATTCTTGAGAAGAATCTGCTGCCATCCACCAGGATGATGAAGATGAGACGTGGGTGGACCTTCCAGCAGGACAACGATCCAAAGCATACCGCAAAGGAAACTCTCAATTTGTTTCAGAGAAAAAAAATCAAGCTGTTAGATTGGCCCAGTCAATCACCTGACTCGAATCCAATTGAACAAGATTTAAAGACAATATGTTTAGAAGAATGGGCCAAAAATCCCACCTGAATACTGCGGTCCATTCATTTCTTCATACAGGAAGCATCTTGAAGCTGCCATTACAAACAAAGACTTCTCCACTAAGTCTTAAATACATTTCAGTTAGCGTGTTCAATACTTTTTTCCCCGTGTCATTCCACTTTATTACACATAACTTCATTTATGGACTTTAATGTTGTGAAATCTTTATATTTCCTGATTCCTTGCGTTAATACTGATATCTGGTAAAATTTCATGTGAATAGCCTCATTGGAAATATATTTACTGAAAAAAATATTGACGCATCCAATACTTATTTCCCCCACTGTATTTAACTAGTTCTGGCAGTTAGGGAGTTGGCTAAGTTATGTTATATTTTTCTGTGTCTCCTTTTCTTAAGACATTAGCTTGTTTGGGGGCTCATGTTGTTTATTTTGTGATGTGATCAACCCTGAAGCATGTGCTTTTAATTAAAAAAAAACAAAACAAGCAAAAAAAAAAAAACGAACAAGCAAGATAAATAATGGTTGTTTATTATTTTATTGCTCAGATGCCTCATGTTTGGTCTGGCACTTTGAGACGAGGAGGTTGGGGGACACTTAATGTGACCTTTATGCCTAGACAGGACGCAACATGTGCATTTTGCTATGTCTCCCATCCTTATACTGTATGTGTGTAATTTGCAGTCCACACCCTTGTTGCAGTGTGTGAGGGAATTTGGCTTTGAAAAATGGCACCGTGGTTAAATGGGCTGTGAATGAAACATAAGCTCTCAGCACACACACGCGGCCCGAGCGACTCGCTTAGTCCATCCCTTCTCTTTCTCACTTATTCTCTATCCCTTCAGTTATGGACAGACCATGCAGTAAATCTAACCCGACTTATAAGACATGTTGCAGGGTCTGACTGCCAAGTGCATGATATTTTTTTTCCCTGCTCGAAAATACTTTAACAAAAAAAAGAAAAAAAAAAGAAAAAAGGATTGACTGTTTTGAGACAAACTGTATCAAGGGAAGCATTGGACTTTGCGAGCCGTCTCAAAGATGATTGATTGTAATTCTCATTTTTTGATATATGGCTCCAAAAATAGAGTGGGATTGAAAGCTTGATAGATGGCTGAGTTCTTTGGATGTGTGGTAGGGTTTGTTGATGCATAAAGAATGGATCAGCCTGGCTTTCCTCACAAATGATGGATAATGTGACACATCGGATAAACAAAAACTGAGGCATGCTTGAGATTTGATTTTTGGGCACATGTGGACTGCAGGGCATTGAGAACACTCCATTAACATCAGGGAAATGTTTGGTAAAAGCATGATTTTGTCTACACAATCTGCAAGATGAGCTTTCTTCTCTAATGTCAAAATGTAACTGTCTTGACTTCTTAAACCAGTCATTGGTTTTCTCTTTTCTGAAGATCTCATTTTGTGTTATTTCTCCATCTTGTGGGTTTAATTCTCTAGAGCTGAGTCAGGTGTATTAAACAAAAGTGTACAGTGTTTAGGGATCCTATTTCTGGATTGCATTGGATTTATTGGATTAAACTGAATTGTTGAATCTATTAATCCCAAAAGCTGGAAGATTCACAGCCCTTGTGAGGCCAACAAACTCAGAGATTATCCGAGATTGCTAAAGGACTGTAGTGGTGCATTTTAGTGTATAAGGTTTGCCAGATCTGCTCTTCCTCTGTGGCTCCTAAACATTGGCTGCCAGCTGGAGTGTGTACTGCTTAGACTTTTTAGACACGCTCAATGCTTTGCTGCTCTTCTGTTCGAGCGTCTTTGCTGATGTGCATGTTTTGATTATGAGGAAAAGCATCACAGTAAATAACCAGTGATGCTGAACACATTGCCTGGGCCAAGGAAAAAAGATTAGGTCATCTCCAGCTTTTTCAGAACTGGTCATATGTGTTTTTGAAGGCGTGCTAGAGTTTATGTTGGATTAGACAAACATATCATGCATTGAAGAGAACGGGCTCATTTTTTTTTTGCAAGACCTTGGTCTTTTTGTAAATATACCTTATTGAATTTACAATTAGAGGACAATCATACAATATGCACTGATGTGTGTTTAGCATGTACATACAAATGTAGGTACATCCTGCATAATGTCCATGACTGTAACACAATTTGAGGTGTGTGTGTGTGTGTGTGTGTGTGTGTGTGTGTGTGTGGGCTTTATGACCAGTGCAGCACAAACCCTCATGAACATCACAACGCTGATCTCAACCCTTTGTCCACTCTCTTTGCTTAGGACTAATTTGATTAATGAGCTTTCAGGGTGTAAAGCATGTGACGAGAAGGAAGCATTTAGTGTGATGCAAAGTTGGCAGGAAGTTTGACTCAGCCTCAGATGTTCTGCCCAAAGCTCATGGATCATCTGAGTCTTCAATCTTGAAGGTTGCACCACATGTCCAATTTTGCATTTCCAAAAAGAAATAAACTTTTAAAACACAGAGACACAATGAAGGTTTCAGAGCTTTAATTTGATTTCTGAATTTAAAAACGTTCACAGCACAAGTAGACGGGTGTACAACTGGTGGTCTTCTTCATTGGTTGTTCGTCAGGTTTGACGTGGTTGGGTCATCATCACTAGATTTAGAAAGTACCTCTTGTATGTTAATCCATGCTAAAGGCTAAAGGGCAAACATGAAGTGGAAAAAACACAGCTAATGGAGAGAGTAGGTGAGCTAAAGCTTGCTTAATGTTTTTAATATTTTTTTTTGGTGGGGGGGTTCCCTATAAAGCAGTTAGGTCTGTACAGTCTCCAGTACTTCTCACATATTGTTCATTTAAAGACATAATGCCACTTAGAAAAGCAGAAAGGCAGGGATGTATGGATCTACTTACTGGGCATTTTGTTAGACACACCAACCTTGTTCGGTCAGTTTCTGTTGGCTGTTGGAGGGTTATACCTATTTGATGGACCACATGGGTTTTCTCCGGGTTCGTTGGTTTCAAACCCAAACCCACTTTTCTCCTACATAATGTTTAAGCACCAAACATGGGAAGAATTTCATCCAAGGCTTCAACAACTCTCATCTTCTCTTAAGCAGTTCTCCATAGGAACTCTTATTCTTTCATACAGAAATACTATCTCAGTTATTCCTTTACCTCTCGCCCTCTTTTTTCTCTTCTCCCATCTCTTTTTCTTTTCTCCCATTATGCTGTAACCTCAGAACGTTCTTTCTTGTAGCATGATATTTAAATAATGTGGCCTTTGAGACTACACTTAATGCATCGCTTTGATGGTTGTACTTCGTAAATAGACAGTCTGGTGAAAGCCAAGACTCTTTTGAGAGAATAACAGATTGCAGAGAAGAGAGGAAAGATAGCACTGGGAAGTGCGGTGTGAGGGCTTTTGAAGATGTATTAGAAAGCACAAGACGAGAGCAGTTTCAACGGGTGCAGAATCAAAGATGAAGTGGGCGGTATAATTGGTGCAGATTGTGAGTGTTGGCATAGTACAGCCATCATTGGACATAAGAGGGGCAGCATATGGCCTCTTAGTATGAGTTTGGCAGTCCTTTAAGACTGCAAACTCCCCCGGAATCCCTCTAACGATATGCAAACGTGAAGGTTACAACAAGAACCACAGGGTTGGCACTGGTACTAAGGCCCTTACCGTGCACCAGACGGATACTTGGGGTTAAGCGGCAACCCAAGATTAAGAGGTGCATGTCTTCAAAGAGGGAGAATGGAGGACTGGCTATGGTAGATATTTTGAAACATCTATTGTTTAGAATAGCATTAGCTAGAAGAACATTGTTGCACATTAGGAATTATACCATAGCCCTACCTGAACACAACAGGATCTGGAGGACAGATCGTTTTTGTTTGTTTGAAGAAGGAATCCTTAGGGATTTCCCAAACATTTTCTGCCTTCAGTATGGTTTTCTCCAACATCAGGATCCTGCCATGGATCATTTTTTTCTGCACTAACTGACAGAATGGCTATTTGTCTGTCTGTGAAACAGAGAAGTCACTTGGCAGAACCGCAGGATGACGTCCATGGACTGTTCTGGATCACCCAGAACTTTCCTAAGGCAATGTAGAGGAACATGGAGAGTGCCAGATTTCTCATATGTCAACAGTACATCTTCATCAGTGATGAATCCCGATTGGTTAGCTGGGAATCTTGGTGGCTCCAGAGCACTGTGAGGATTTTGAGAATGCACATGTGTACTGTAAGTCTTTCACAGCAAAGCTGTCATCCAGTATGCATTGGTACATCAATAGCATTTGTTTTTTTTGTTTTTGTTTTTTTCAGACCAAATACGAGTATGTTTCTTTGCTTCTTGTCAGTATAGGTACTCTTACCAACATGAGTATCTTACTTAGTATGAATGAATCAGTAGCAAGGTGTTTAGCTCTGTTTATGTTTCTCTTGTTCAAATAGTGGCTATAAAATATACATATGTGCATGTTCTTGTACTTAGGCTCCTAGGCTTGTTCTTTATTTCATGAACTAGTTGATTTTATATGAAAGGGTTAGCTAGCTACGTTAATTACCACGGCTTGAGTAGGGTGGCAATGGAAAGGAGTGGGTTTTATTACACTTCAATAAGTAAAGTACTTTTTCATTGTTTTCAAACTCACAATCTTTATTAATGCTTAAACACTGTAAAAATGTTTAATCAGTTTGCTTGTATTGTAAGAAGATGCTGTAGTTGCTCCACTTGAGATCTTCACAGAGCGCAGTTTGAAGACTTTGATTAATGCCATCATTAATTGTGAAATACGTTCCGATCTGTCATTTCGTGTCGTCTGTTCATTAGCACAACAACATATACTACAGTGGTATGACATGGTATTGGATAATTTTTATGACTGTGTGTATGAATACGCATTGATTGGGGTGAGTCTGAATAGAATGTAATGCTTTAGGGAATTCATAAGGACATTAAACAGATTGGTAGGTTTTTAATGATTGTCTGGGGATATCAGGCAGGTGTAAACTAGAGTTTATTGCTCATTGCTCATGTTTAATGTAGTAATGTTTTAAAGTACAAGTGCTTGTCACTGGGGTGGTCCTCACAAATCTACGTCTAGAGAACTTTTACTTAGAGGAATATAACTGTAAAGGAACAACATTATGGTACATAATTGGACATGCATTTACATTGTTTATACCATGGGGATCAAAATAGATTTTACTTATACAGAAGCTGAGTGGTCTTCATGATCGCCTGATCCCATTTACTATTGGTAGACTAGTAACATCAATTTTCCTGGGATCTCCTATACTAGGAAACTTCATCTTTAATAATTACTACTAAATATGGGACAATACAAAGGCTTGTCATGGCTGCTAAGCATGTAGTGGATTCCCAATTCTCAATCTTGAACTTGTGAAGCACTACAAGTGGCCATTTTCACTGTCGTTCCTTAGTATTAAATATTATTTAGGTTGTTTAGTTGTTTATTATTTTTTTGTTTGTTTGTTTGTATAACTCTGAATCTTCCTTGCACTTTCCTCCACCCAAAACATATTGCCACCCCTGCACTATTCAGGATGACCCATTCAAAGATTTCCTTCAAAGACAGAGTGAGTCTGTGGTTTCATTACAAGTACTCTGAAGCTTTCACTGCCTCTTCTGCCTTCTCCTCCATTTTGAGCCCATAACCCAGATATCCACCACCGCACACTGCAACAGGACCACAACAAGGAAGACCGCCGAAGCTTGGAACGTGCATCTTCTAAAACAGCATCCGCAAAGTGTTCCAAGTTTATTGCATATCAAAGAGCATGCAGAATTAGGCTTAAATGTGCATTACAAGAAAGGTCTGCACAGATGTGCCAGCTGAGCCAAGGAATCAGCCGACTGGGCCAGTCCAAACACAGTTTTAACAGGAAGACGTCAGCTTTGAGTAAAATTCTAATGGTATACACGAGCAGACGTATATAGAACATTCGACTCCACTTATAGACATATGTTTTATGTTAAGTTTTAATCCAGACTCTTCCCGTCAGCTAGTGTGTATGACTGGAGGCATGTTGCAAAGAGAGCTACTGCATGCTGACTCTAACAAGACTGATTAGAACAGGGGGATGAGGTTCCCCAAATCACCCACCCACCCAGTGTGGCACATCTGGCCTGTCTGCCCAGCAGTAAGTGCGGTAACCTGGGGCCGATCTGTAATTAGTGCCAAAGATGCTGCCAGTAAACACTTACAGATGAGTTTCACATTGTGCACATTGTGAAAGTGAGCATGTTCATCATTGATATTGTTATTTATTCATTTATTTAGGATTTGGAGAAGTGAAATAAAACAGAAAGAAATTCTGAACTGCAGTGGGGTGTGTGTTTGTGTTGCTGCATGTTCTGGGTAATGACTTTTTTCCCAAAATGAGTCATTGTAAACAGAGATTTCTGGGAATGTATGTGTGAACTGGAGTGTTTGTTTTCTCTGCAGCTTCTCATTGATCTCTAGCTGGACTGATTCTGAATATCATGTTCATGTTTCTCACATAAGCATTATATGACCTATGTTTTGTCCCTAGAGTTTAGATCAGTTAATTTCTTTGACCTTTTTCATGTTTAACTTCTAGATCGAGATTATTAGAGACCTAGCTAGGTGACAGATGGCACACTAAGTAATACTGAAGCCACCACGTGATTGGCACAGACTCTCCATAACCAAGGGTCCTCTATAGATTTATGTTCTGCATATTTGTAAAGGGTTTGCTTCTTAAAATACATAAAATCAGAGATTATCTCCTTTAGAAAGCATTGTCCAATTTGCATTAAAACAATACATTTTGTTCACTTTATTTGGTTATATAGATGGCTGTTATTTGGATGGTTAATCGTTTCCAGGTTCTAGTTGATTGGGAAATGGTATGTTGTAAGGTTTGACAGAGAACATCTTCAGTAACCACTTTCAGGATCACAGTGGAGACAGAGCTTCCCTTGTGAGGCGGGAATACAACCCGGATGTGACGCCAATCCATCGAAGGGCATCATGCACATGTTTTTGGTCTGGGTCAACGGGAGGAAATCCATGAACCCAGAGGAAACCACGGGAACATGGGAAGAACATATGAGAATTCACAAAAATATTAAAGCAAAACTCACATTAAATGTCTGGCCACTGCACGTAAAATAGGGTGGTGTTACAAGAATACGTGTATCTTTAGATCTGGATTTCATCCCTTTGACACCATTTTATTTTACAGTACAGGGAAAAGAAGGACCAATTGGCCTCACAAGGTATGTTTAAAATGACTTCATTAATGATCCAGGCCTTGAATATGAATATCTGTGGTTTGCTCCTCTCTTCCTGTTATCTAGATATCAAATTGTGACTCCTTCAGACAAGCTCCAAACGCACTTGCCATCTCACGTTCCATCAGCATGGACACTATACTCCTTGCTTTTTCCAGAAGGTTCACGACTGCTGTTCAGACACTCTGCTGAAGGCTGTCAGCAGGCCTCCTGATGGCCCATGTGAGGACAGCATCGTCTGACAAATGGCTCTTAGAGGGTCCCATTTCTCCAGCAGGCTGGTGTGGAGTCCAGCTCTCGAGTTGTTTAAGGCTGATTGATGAGCAAGCAGTAGGCTCAAAAGCCTGGATGGGGGTTTATTTAGGAAAGACAAACAGTGCAGTGTATCACGGTACTCAGTGCACTTTGAACACGCGGATGTAGAGTGGTAAAAAGAAGACAACTAGATGTATTTGCACATGGAGCTATAGACAGGGATGCACTAGAATATATTCTCTGTGGATCCAATAATCCACCAATAAAATACACTTCATAGGTAGGACATGCCCTTAGTATTGCCACTTCTGTTGACTAATTTATATATATATTTTTTTTTTTTCCCAGTTTATTTCAGTTCCCCCCTCTTTGGTCTGGTTAGTGAAATGATGACATATCTTGTAACAGAACAAAAAAAACCCAATGAAAAACAGATACGTTTGTGCTTGCATGAGGATAAGTTGGTCTGGATAAGGGAATATGGACCATGTTGTAATAGTGTAAAAAAAAAAAAAAGTATAATGAAAAATAAAGTACAAATGGAATAAAGTATAGTGAAGAATCAAAAATGAAGTATATATTTTTTTATTTAATTTATTAATTTTTAGATTCCACTTCAGATTCTGTTGGCATCAATTTATGCTTTATGTCTTACTACTTTATGTACGTAATCGAAATTATGTGAAGTTTCACAGATTTGACTTTGTGCCAGATTCCTTTCTTAACATAGTTCCTTTCAATTCTTAGTGTGTGTGTGAGAGAGAAACAGAGATGATCTACTCTGGAAGTCTTGTTTCTCATGAAATATATGATTGTGGTTTGGGCTCAGGCTGCATTTAAAGGCCCTGAACAAGCAGAGGGGGGGAATCCACATGAAGGCCCTGCTTAAATTGCATGTTAAAAGAAACAAATAAGACAAAACCTCAACATCCAGGCCACGTTGTCTCTTTTATAGCCCCGCTGTGCTGTGAAAAAAATGCGAAAATGGAATCTCTTTAATGGGGGTAAACGCTCTTTGAAATCAACAGCTGTGTGGTGTTAAACCAGGGATGTAAATGTATGACTTCAAGCTAGAGAATTGTCTCTTACTCTCTCCTTACATCACTCGCTTACATTTAACAAACACCATAAAATAAAGCAACAAAGCGGACCTATGTTAAGGACATCCAGTCTGCAGCAATTAATGTTTCATGAAGCTTCTTGAGCCAGTGAGATGAATGCTTACTCTTTGCTTGTTTAGCTCGGTCTGATGTGGTGGCGTTGGATTTCCATGACGCAGACTCTCCTCACTGCTAGAACATACTCAGTCTACACTGCTGCTGTCAAAATGTCTCCAGTCCTCCCCCACTCTTCTGCAATTAACCAATTACCACAAATTCACCTTCTTCCACTGACAAGAGTTACATTTCAAGGGCTCCGTTTCATTCCAACTAACTCCCTCTGACAGTCTACAATCTAATTTTCCTACACGTGCCATAATATGAGCTCATCGAGAGGAGGGAGGGCTTGAGTTAATCGTTGCACTTTGTTTCTTTTCAGATGGATGGGCTGGTGGTGTACATTGAGCCAGCGCATGCTTGGTTGGCATGCGTGGCAGAATTGAGGCATGGCACGAGATCATGATTGGAATATATGGCTCAGGCTGGGCAGGAGAGTAGCTCGTCAGGCTAGTGTAAATGTTTACCCAACGTGCAGTTTCCATTTCGTGGGACATCGTGGTTTCACCTTAATTCTTCACAGCTCACTGGTTCCTGGACGGAGATCAAATCGGATACTGATGGTGGAGTGAGCTTTCACACCTGAGAACAGTCTTTATGAGCCAATATTTCCCTTTTGGCATATGTATACGAAACCTATCCCAGGAACACTGAGCATGAGGCAGGAACACACCCTGGATAGGACCCCAGTCCATCGCAAAGCAACATGCATACACACATTCACATGCTTGTAATTTAGCCACTGTGATCTACTGGCAGTCTATCCTGCAATGGGAGGTGGGAGGAAACTAGAGAACCCAGAGGAAGGCCACATGGACACGGGGACAACGTGAAGGCCCCGGGACTGTAATTACAACATGCAGTTTTGCACTCGGGTCTCCTTTGAACAGTGGACTAGTTCAACAAACAGACTTCATATAAAACCATAAAGTACTTTCCTTTACTTTCACACTATCCGTTGTTACCCAGATGAGGACGGGTTCCCTTCTGAGTCTGGGTCCTCTCAAGGTTTCTTCCTCTTAACAGCCTAGAGAGTTTTCCCTCACCACCGTCACCACCGCCTCGCTCAATAGGGATAAATTCACACACTTAAAATCTGTATCCCGTGTTTATATGTTTCTGTAAAGCTGTTTTGAGACAATGTCCATTGTAAAAAACGCTATACAAATAAAATAAAATTAAATTGAATTGAAACACTCTGCACAGACAGTAAACCAAGCTCAGGATTGAACCAGATCCGCAATGCCTCCCGCTGTACTTCAGAACCATTTCTAGACCGATGTTCCACCTCAGCTTTGGTGTATTTCTTCTGTGCAATCTAGGCATTTCTGGAGAAATAACATGACCTCAGAGAAGGAAAAACTGGTGAAATCTATGACAAGATAGCCTGACTATCATCTAGAAATCACAAGTGTCACTCAGCAAGGAAGCAAAATTGGCAATGTTCTCTAGGAGGGAGGGATGTCCTAATTCTCTCACCTGTCAATCTGAGCAATTCTAGGCAATTCTTGGGTTGCAGAATGTGGAAGAGGCAAGAAGGCACTCTTTTTTTGGAATGTGTTCAGATTCCCTGTGAAGTAGCACGAGCAAAAGTTTGAAAAGATGTCGTGGCTTCACAAGTTTCAGAGGAAGCACACGTGTTAGTCCTTACCCTGCCCAGTTGGTAGTTGTCATATGATAAGGGGATAGCTGGATAATGTGTAGGAATTAGCCATTGGCCAGTGAGCAATTTGGTGAGAATACAGAAAAAAATGGCTAAAAGGATCTGAAATGATTCAGTGGTTATATTTTTATTATTATTATTATTATTATTATTATTATTACTATTTTGGTATGGGTTTAACAGAGTTACTCCGCAAATGGAATTCCTATACAAACTAAATGACACACTTGCACACATACTGTAGATGTGCTTAAAAAGAAGTGACCTCTCTCCATTCCAGCTCTGTTAAGAATCTTTAACTTCAACCATGCTCATTCTGTCCATGTTTGCTAGCAAGCAGGGATAATTGAAACAATTTACAGATGGGAGGATGAACTCCATTTACCAGGCTTCAGAAGTAGATCAGTGATGCATGCACAAACCTCAAAGCCTCTGAGAACCAGATGCACAGTTTGGTCATTTGTTTGTGTCAATGTTCACATCTGTTTTGTGTGTTTGCATTTGTAGATTGTCACTTTCTTCCGCGGACTATAGCGTTGCAAGGTTGATGTTAACTTGCGGATGGTGTGTGCTTTTGTTTCTCAAAACCACCTTTCTAGTGTGTTTTGAAGGCACTGAACTGAAATTATGGTGAATAGAGTTGTTTTGTTTTTTGTTACTAGCAGTCAAGGTTAAGTTTTGTGCCGTTGCAGTTTTGTGAATCAATCTGTGGGAGTGTGTATGCATCGGAATGGCTTGAGTACTCACATACTGAGTTCCATCCTGCTGCTTGACGACTCCAGTTTTTCGCTTGCAGGTTGAATTCCAGAGGTTGGAATTTTGGCAGTGGTTTGACCATTTTTTTCCGGGTGGCCCTCAATGTCTGACAAAAAAACAACCCATAAAACGGTCTTTAGAGACACCCACAGAGTGGTGCCCTCTCTTACCCAGAGGCATATAGTAGATAAAACCCCAAAACTTGTGTGGGCTAAAATCTTACTTCCCATTTCTCTCAGCAGGCAGCTATGTTTTAACTGCCTCTTCCCCTAAACCATTAAACATGACTATGCACTGCGTAGCCAGTCCCTCTTTGTGTAAGGACTGAACCTCCAAATCTCCTGGAACCATTAAGAAAAATTATTTATGAAAGCTGAAGAGTCTGTAAAGTAAAAGAAAAGAAAACTAAAACAACATTGTAACAGGGATTTTGTTGCAACTTCACCTAACAGCCAGGTTTTGATATCTGAACCTCATTATTCAATTAAATTCAAATGCAAATCTTTCAGATGTCCATGTGAACCTGAAACACTAACATCCTCTCATGCTGAGCAGCAAAGCAAGGTGTGTGAATGTCTATACGAGTTTGTGAATATGTATAAGTTATGTGAATATGATATGAGCAGAGCATAATGACATAATGTACTCTGCATGGCACTGTAGCAGCTAAACCCATCCAGTCATAGCTTAGTTGTGCCTCCCATTGGTTAGGGACACCAACCTAGCCTAGTCTCGTGTTAGATAGCCAAAAAGTTTTATTTTATCAGTCTGTTAGTCCTGCAGTGAGAACACTCGAGGCAAATTTTACGATAAATCCAACTTTGTCCAATTTTCACATTTTTAAACAATTAGCCCTCACATGCAAAAAAATGGTCTATTTAGAAGTACATTTTAAAAACTTTTTTGACGGAGAAGAATCTGGGCTCAGCCCCGGATGATTAACAGTTCAGCTAACACCCTTGGTGCCCAACCACAATGAGTTTGCTGCATTCAGACTGCACTGTGTCATCCCACATCATATCATGGTTGCAGATGTTCTTCGATAATTATGTCAGTGGTAACATTGTAGCATTGGAATGCCTGCACACTTATTTAGCAGAAAAGCATGTATTTAATAAAATCCAAAAAAACTAATTGCTCATGTTGTCATTTTTAACTATGGAAACAGTTTATTTACATGCAACTTTTTTCTTCATGCAACATTTATTAACATTTTATCAAGACTCAGAAGGGAATCTTTAAGTCTTTAGCACATTGGGGCATCAGATTAGATTTCTAAACAATTTCTAAAAAATAAATGGAGAAAAAACAACAAGCTGATAAATTCTAGCACTAAAAGCTTGTTACCATGGATACTATATGCGACTGGCCAATGTTCAGGGGGGGAAAAAACAACCCTACTGGCTCCTAATCTATTGTAAGTATTTATTTGCTGATGACTCTTCTTTATTTTTTCCTTATGCACGCTGTGAAGTCAGTTAAACATCGGAAGTTCATTCTCCTGTCCAATATACTAAGGAAGTCATTGATATTTCCCATTCCAGCCAGGTGGTGATATTTAAGCTCACTATTTTCTCTGTATTATCCTGCTCACTCCGTATGATTATCCATTTGTTGATGGGACAGAGGAGAACAATGTTGTGGGTAATATTTATTGGGGAAAAAATAGAAGAAAAAATACATCAATAGAAAAGTACATTTTACCCACAAGCCTTGGATCAGAAAAGTACCCAGTATTTTTGGACTCATATCAGTGTGTAATATTTTTAACAGTATACATTTCAAATGATAGTAAAAATAATAATAATAATAATTTAAAAAAATTAAAAAATGTGTGAATTTAATATTTAGAGTAAATCTTGACCACCATCTTGTTTTTACTGTACAGGAAGAACATTACATTTTGCGGTTTTAATCTACACGATGTATCTAATGAGATTTCAGGATTGAAATAAAAGATGCTCCCGCTACTTATTTTCCGCTTTCCCCCCTGGCTCTAGGACAAGTGATTCAAGTTCAAGCTTATTGCAAAGTCCTTCCTGACTTGATCCAGGTGTTTTTTAAAGCAGGAAGAGCATGAATTTCCTTCAGAGAGCTTTGGTTCAGGAAGCTTCAGGAAGATAACTGAAAACACCTGCATTGTGCAGCATTTGGCTTCAAGTAGAATCTGTTTCAATGCAAAACTGTTTGGAAAAAGGAACATATCATTGAGCCATAGGGTCAGGTCTGAATGCTTAGAAAACTGCAACAAACTGAATTTTATTAAACTCATGTGGTTCTGGGATTTGCTGGTTATATAATATTAACCACAGACGTCACCAAGTAACAATTCTGCATGCTACATGTTACTTCTCATGGCCATGGTGTGACTCTTAATTTCCAGTGGCACTGTTTAATTAAATGACCCACAAGCTCTCTGCCAAAAGCACTTTTGGATTCCAGCACCAGTCGTACAGCTGAAAAGTCTATTAACTCATCTCTAGAATGTTCTGCACTGTATGGAGGAGGTGATGTGTGTGGCCACATGACATTGGAAACCAGTTTAAATGAATTAGAAACGTATAGAGTACTGTGCAAAAGCCTTAGGCACATGCAGAGAAATACCCTCAAAAATAATGCATTTAAATGTTCCTACATGGGACAAATATACATACTATAACTGTAAATAGTAATGAAATGCATAAGTAGCCTCAGGTACATTTTGTGCACTTTTATAAGAACATGGGCTGGTAAGTTTTACTGAGAATCTTAGAGAATCTGCCACAGTTCTTTCCAAGATGGACGGTCACACTTGCTTTTGTTTTTGTAAGTAAAACCCATTAGACTTTATTATGACTTTACATAAGAAAGTCTGGCTATTAAAATGGCTATTGACATACAATCATTTTTCTGTAGCTTTTTTTTCGGAAAAGTGTTGGGAATGTTAATATTGGGAAATGAGTCAGTAATGTAGAGTCATAACATACACACATTTATATCATTTTTTGTGTGTGTGTGTGTTTAAAAATTAGAGTGCCTACGAGTTTTGCACAATACTGTATATCTGAAGAATAATGCTATGCAATGAATAATGTACATTTATTGAAATGATTGATCGTTGTGAAACTCTTATTTCTACTACTTGAAATTTATGGGCAAAAAAACAGGATTTAAAAGCACATCTTAACAAATGAAACCACATCATCACTAAAATCCAGGACTGTGGTCACTAATCTGCCAAAGTACACCACAGCCAGCCTAAGAGCGAGTCTTATATTCCTTTTCTTTTAAACAGAGCAAGTCAGAAACTCGAGTGCACTAAAACAATGTACATCAGATAATCCACAATGACATGGTTTAATTCAGAATAGTTCATTCTCATGCCAAAAGTCAATGATTTACCCACAGCTAAAGAACTACAGACCTCCTTTAAGGATAACAGTGCACACATTATAGGATATCTGTAATGTCCTCCACATTTTCCACAGCAGTTTCACAACAATGACTATGCCTGTCAAGAGACAGTCATAAATTTCACCACAAAGTTAAACAGCTCTCAATGAAATACTGTGTCACTGACTTTTGGTGGATGGCTCCATTTAGGTATGGAGTCATGGTTGTGCCATATTCTTTTTTTTTTCAATTATTTTAAATAATGTTTTTTTTTTTTTTTTGGCACTCTATGGAATGTTCAAAGTTTGGGAGATCTTCAAAATAACCAAACCTTAATTGATACTTTTCCAGAACTTTATTCAACCAACTGCACCAAAGTTTCACAGCAATGGGGGGTGAATACTTTTTTTTTTTCCAGTTTCATTTTTATTGAACATTTCTACTGAACATTTCTGCTGAACATTTCTGCTGAACATTTCTGTTGAATATTTCTGTTGAACATTTCTGTTGAACATTTCTGCTGGACATTTCTGCTGAACTAAACATTTCTGCTGAACTAAACATTTCTGCTGAACATTTCTGCTGAACAAGTCTACCAAACATGTCTGCTGAACATCACCTTTTCTCTTCTCTCCAGTGAATACTTTTGCAATGACAACTTTTATCCTGTTTATTTGTAAACGCAAGTATATACTGATCCACGCAGTTCAGGATTATGGGCTATTTTGTGAAGATTTTTATGTCCTATAATACCAATTAAGTCCATTTTAGTTTCAGGTTGTAACACTACAAAATGTGGAAAAGTTTAAGGTTTTGAGGGTGAATACTAGTACAAGGCACTGTATATAGTTACAGAAAAAAAATATATATATATGTGTACCATGAACATCTAACCAATCAGGATAAGGATGTGTCTTCAATTGCCTTTTATTCAGAAAGATACTTCATTCAAACTAGCATGAAAGGTTCTAACCTACAACACATGCATATACAGGTACTGTACTGTTTTGTTTTTTTTTGGCGGGGGGCATGGCTTTGGAAGGAGCATTGAAGTGAGTGTTTGGATTTGTTTGCTAGGTATTTTAATACAGCCCCTTGTTAGTATCTTTAATATCACTAGTCCGCTGCGAGTCTGCAAGACAGATGACATTACAGGAAAACATCCATTACAGGAACTGTGTTCGGGAGTGATGGAGCTAGTTTCCTTATTACAAACACGCCCTGACCTTTCATGCCTGTACTGTATTTTAACAAAATGACATTTCAGGGAATAATACGAACCGGAAAAATAGGTAGCAATACCATGTAATCTGAAGAGAGGCTCGAGAACCTGTCCACTTTGCACTTAATATTTTTCCACAAGTGGTGCTAGCTCTTTCTCTGATTACCTGTATTGTTCTTTCTAGTGCTGGCCAGGCCATATTTATAAAAGCTCCTCTGATCTTCTTGGAGAATAATCAGAGAATAAACATTTAACAACAAGCTCCAGAGGTCCAGCTAGTGGTCTATGCTTTGTGGATCAAGGCCAGGAAGCACACACTGTTTGCAGATAAGATGCAGTCAAGGACATTACATGCACTGAGCCAGAGCAGCACTGAAGTTTGGCTCATGCCTGTGGTTGGAACTTTGCTAGAGTAAACAGAGAATAGAGTTGGCCCAATTTAAATGAACAGGAACTATTCACTAATGATGGCAAGCTCAGGACCAGATTCTGCTTATCTCCAGACATCATGTCCTGAGAGGATGTGTCCTACTCACGCAGACTGGCTGACCATGATAGGGACATACTCTGGACAGGGACATTGGAAAGAGATATGTTCACTGCTTTGAGAATCATACTGGTCCCAATAAAGACTGCTGTTGTGTTCTTGGTAGTTTGTGACAACCTTCAGAGTCCTATCAGCAACACTGGTGTCTGGTTTGTAAGGCACTGAATCCCCTAGGGTTTCCGGGTGAAAAAAAGAGAAATGTTTACATTTTATTTTATTTTTTACAAAATGAAGGCACCAATGATAAAAACGATCAGAGTCACATTGTGCTTGAATTCCAGAATTTGAATTTAAAAATTCAGAACCTTCTTATGTCATAATTGTTGAGAACAGAGAAAATCTTGATGATATGTTCTGTAGACCAGTGGTTCCCAAACTTTTCCAGGGCAAGGCCCCCCAAATGGCATTAACATTTGACCAAGGCCCCCCTTTTGCAAGATGTCTCTAAAACACATTAAAAATACAGACTTCTGAATATATCTCCCCCCCCCCCCTTTTTTTAAATTTATTAATAATTACATCTGGCATCTTTACATAACATTAGATTAGTAATTGATTGTGTGTGTAGTTGTCTGAGAGTGAGAAAGAGAAAATCATGTATTTATTTATTTTTCACACGAAATTGTTGAGGCCCCCCGGGCGCCCCCCACTGCACTAGACCCATTCATAGTCTTTATGAAGACACCAAAAGTTATCAGCCATTATTTACATTGTGTTCATTGAAGCATAAAAAAATGCTTGCGTGGACTCTGATATTTCTTTCGTGGGTATTCACAGTAATACGGTGGTGAACTTATACTAATTTATTCAACTGAGCATCATCAACATCACTTAAATACTGAAAACTCACAGAATATACATTGTACATCAATCTCAACTTGAATATTATCCCCAATTCTGTCATTTACAGGGAGTTCATCAAAAAAAAAAGCTTGACTGAGTGGTTCAAAAAACTTTTTTAGACACTGAATGTCGTTGTATTTCGCACGTGACATGTTGTTTGGTCTAGTACTGACGTTTGCTGAGAGCAATTACTAATGAGATATGTTGAAGAAATTTGACAGTAAGTTAACAATGAAATTCACTCAGCTGGGCGTCCGCCATTACTCAAAGCCTATTGGCTGATTTCGGTCATGTGACTGGACTGTCATCATTTTCTCACAGTAGGCTATGGATTCTGATCATTTTCCAATAGTATGGCTTTATTTTAAATGGAAAATTCTGTGACCCTGATCTTTCTATCATCCAAGTACATTTATGAGATCATTCTTCAATGCTCAATCAACAGCCGTGGATGCACAACTCCAAAAAATACAGTTTTGTGACTCTGATCGTTTTTTTTTCATTGTGGTCTTCATATGCAAGAAGAGGTTTAAAAATGAAACTTTGCGTCATACTGCAGCAAGATAACAATACAATCCAAAATTATGAAGCCGCCGAGGTCACGCGGTGGCTATTTCTTTAATAAGGTCTGGCCACGAATTAATATATGGAGGCCACACGTTAATAATTTTAGCCCACAAACTAAATATGAAGGTCATGAATTGTGTAATTTGAGCCCACAGATTTATAGCGTAGGAATATCATACTTAATATATGGCCTCCACTTAGTTATTTGGCAGGAATTGGCGCAATACATTTGTTTGTGGGCTAATGGCATCTATGTCGTAATCCCATTGACTGCAGTATGTCTTTGTCTGTCATTCCAAGATTGAAGGATAGTGTAATATAATCTATAAAAAATATAATAGTCTTCTACATGCTTAGGTTCCTGTGGCCACAATGGTCAAATTCAATTGTCTCTGTCTGTGTGTTGTTTTAAAAAAAAAAAAAAAAAAATACAATAGCTGCAACGTTTTAAGTACTTCATGACCACAAAATAGATCTTAAGAACTTAACTTGTGGCAGGAATGCCATGCCGACACATTTACACTGATTCGCATCGAGGGGAAGTTTAGATTCGCCAATCTTCCAACCAGCATGTTTTTGGATCCTGGAGGAAACCCACATGGACATGGGAAGAACAAGCAAAACTCCACACAGACAGTAACCTGCACAACAAGATTCAGGTTCAGATAATGCTATCACGTTGTTACATTTACATTATTTGGCTGATGCTTTTAATCCAAAGCGACTTAAAATTCCACCGTCCAGTGCCTTAACCATTGAGATACCACTGGCTGTTGCAAGTACGATATACAGATTTGTCAGTAATGTTGAAATTCTGTCCATAATCAATGCTTAAAGTTCATATATTATTAAACTTAAAAGTAAGAATGCTAAAGTCTTTCAGTGGAGCTGGTGAATCAGGGCACTTTACCTTAAACATCCTGAAACCATTCCCCAACATGAGTCATTATATTTTAGAGCCATATTAAGCTCAGTGATAGTAATTGACCTTGTGCTGTTTGGGAGATGGTAATAAACGTGTCACAGAAAAGCGAATGGACTCATTTTGTGTAATGCTGATCGTGACAAGTTTAAGGTCACTGGCACTGTCTCATCACTGCAACGAGCAGAACATATGGAATCAATATGACTAGCTGTGTTTTGTGAAACTCTGTCCAATGAACAGCAGGCCAAAGTCCAAAGACCTGCTCCTGAAAATCCCAGTCAATTTGGAATTTGCAATGTTTTTTTTTTTTTTCTTCTGCGTATTACAAAATAATAGGGTGAAATGCTCTCGATGGCAATATTTTCAGAAATTGTCTCATGATGCATACTGACTCAGTTAAACAGGAGCTAAGGCTTACGTCAATGCTATGAAAGTGTCTTTTGTTCCCCCAATATTCTTCCATACAACTTCAGCCATTCAGCCTGCACATATATCTGTCTTTACCTACCAAGAAATTTGCAACTGGTCCCCCAAAATGCAGCCTGATCTCTGAAAAATTGCTTCATTACATTCTGGATTAAAATGAATTAATGATCGACTCAAAAACAGAGTGTGTGTGTGCTATTAGGGGCTTACACTCAGAGGAAATCACTCTCCAGAACGACTTGAAAGATGCAAGCTTTTTAATGCTGGTGACCATAAATTTTCATTCTGGCCAAGTTTATGACAGCAGAGGATATAAGTGGAGATGAGGGGATTGATTTGGACATGGCTCATGCCTGTAGGGTTTAAGGGAAAGTGGTTGGTCCTTGGCTTGTGTTCACACAGCAGGAATTCTGCTCTTGATTTTAGATGGATGTAAAGGAAGCTGAATGAAGCTGTCAAGCGACTTCACAATGTGGAGCCAACAGAACATCAGCACAATCAGGAGAAGGATAGGGGCGACGCTAATTATTATCAGCAGGGCCACTCTACATGACATGATCCTGTTCTTCATGTTAAGTGTTTGGTTGCTTTTAATAATAAATTATGATTACAGCTATTCATCCAAAGGGTGAAACAATTGTCAAGTTGTATTCTTGGGGCGGCTGTGGTTCAGGTGGTAGAGCGGGTTGTCCACTAATCGTAGGGTTGGCGGTTCGATTCCTGGCCCACGTCACTCCGCATGCCGAAGTGTCCTTGGGCAAGACACTGAACCCCAAGTTGCTCCCGATGGCAAGTTAGTGCCTTGCATGGCAGCTCTGCTACCATTGGTGTGTGAGTGAATATGTGAATGGGTGAATGAGACACAGTGTAAAGCGCTTTGGATAAAAGCGCTATATAAGTGCGCCATTTACCATTTGATCCAAGAGTGAGCTATACCAGTGTTTTTTCTTCTAAGAGAAAACCTCATGTAAGATCATATATATATATATATATATATATATATATATATATATATATATATATATATATATATATATATATGCTTAAAGTACATCCTCGAGCATAACTGTATCAGAGATAGAAAATTAAATTATGACACTATTCTTGCCATGTATACCAGAGAAGGAACTCTGAACTACAGTTCCCAGCAGCCACTGCACCTCACTGCATCACAGTCACATGACCACCTGCACCTGAATCATATCGTGTTAATGAGCACTCATGTGTATATATTGCCACAGTCTACACCACACTCCTTGTCATAGAGTTAGCTTTCTTTGCTATGTTATGCTCTTGCTTTTTTTGGTTTGTTTCTTTCTTTCTTTATTCTTGTACCTTGCCACAAGTTCCATAGTTCTTGTTTTGTTTTAAACTTTATTAAAAGTAAATCTGCAGTTGCATCCATCTCCGCCTTGAATTTGTGACAGTTCTGGATCACTTGCTGTTCCTTTGGGAAACTTTTGGTAAATAAAATTATTAAAAAAAAAAAAAAAAAAAAAAAAAAAAAAAAAACATTTGAATTGGGTCAATTAAAAATAATAACCACTGATTAAAAGAAAAAAAAAAAAAAACAGTAAACAAACATAAAAAAAAAAAAAGTGAGAGGGGTGAGAAATATTTCAGCATTCACAGGGAGCATGTATTATACTTAGTGACTTGAAAACTGGAGATTAGTGTCTATAAGTATGGGTAATAAATGCACGGTGATTGATTAAGACAGGATGTTTCATTGAGGTAAAAAAATAATAATAACGATAATAATTATAACAATGAAAGCACCGAAGTGTATGAATGAATTAAAACCAACCAAAAAACACAACATTAAAACAAAAAGTAATACTTAAAATTTGAGCAAAGAAAGAAACACTATCAAGTGGCGCTGCTTGTCACAATTTACCTAAACCTGTATAATTATTCATATTTTCCACACAATCAATATTGTTTAGTTTTCCTCTGTTGATCCATGTACTGTTATACTGTAATTATAATGAGCTTAATATCAAAATCTTGCTATCTGGTTTCAGTCAGAAGAGGACTGAATTGAATGTAACAGAAACCCTTTAAAAACCACAAAGGTCTTATAAACTTGTTGTTAAGAAACCACTGTTGCTTGTGGTTTAACCTGATCTCTGCCTTTCTCACCTTCATGATCTGTTCATATCATTTCCACTTTCTGGATCAGTTGCTGTTCCTTTGTGTGGTTTTGTCTGATAACCACAGAGCAATGAAATGAATCTTTTCCATGCGAACCAATGTCAAAGAGCCACAGGGTCAGTAAAGGGAATGGCAATTTACCTTCCTCCCCCTCCTCTCTTTTCAACCTCTCTAATCGAAACCCCCGTAATCACCACCACCAGCAGCACGATCTGTAGGCAATTAGAAGCTATAACCTCATGTCTCATTGTCGTTAAGCATCCGGATTCATTCAACTTCCCAGTCGGATGGACTTGATTCTGCTACTAGGAATTAATCAAGTCATTGAAGGTCCCCTTGTAGAAGGGAAGGTTGTCCTACAATCACCCATGTGTGCTGATTCGAGAGGCCCCATGTGTCTTTGGTGTAATCAGGGTTAGCTTGGTGGGCTGGAGGAGTAAATGGTGGTGGGCTGTGGGTCTGCAGCTTTGAAGGGCTTCTCACATCTGTCTTTGGGCCCCTATGGAAGTGGGTTTTGATCCAGGTGGCCCAGATTCTTCATCTCAAAGCACATGTCTGTGTTTTTCTCACCATCATGTTGTGCTCAACAGCAAGTCTTGATCTATCTAGTTATTTAATGTTTTCTTAAATGCTAACAATTGGTGTGTTTCCAGTCTACAGACACTAATCATGAAGTTTTCATTTTCCATCCCAGTTTGAAAGTTTGAAGGGACTTTCTAGACATATTGTGCTTTGGCAGTGCTCTAAATGAGTCATCGATTTTTGGATTTGAAGATTTTTAGATTAATTTCCACCCTGCTCCAAGACAAGTCCAGCCTCAGATATGTTCTCAGCTTGGTTGGGATGCTCATAAATAAAACGATTACTGCATTATGAAGGACATATTAAAAGCTGGACTTTCATCCGTGAGACATTAAGGTTGGAAAAATTAAGTGGCAGAATAGATCTCTACCATGAGGGTCCCTCTCAGAAACCCAGCAATCCCACAAAGACGGTAGATCAATGTGAATATCCGCTGGTGTCATCGCTCAGCTAATGGTTATGGAGGAGCAGAGGAAGTGGAGAATGGGAAAGTTTTCTCCCTGCTCTTCCAGCTATTCAAAGTTACAGCATTTGCCATTAGGGTGCTGGTTTACATCCAGTATCTGTGCCATCTTTTCCATTGCAGTGTTCCTTGGTTGGCTTTAAAATAGATACCAAGCTAATAATCAGTGGCTATAATTTGGAAAAGTCACGTGGATGCATCACGAGCTTAAGCATGGTCTAACACCTGGAACAAAGCTTTAAATCCAAGCACATCACACTTCTAATGAAATCAGGATAATCCTGGTATACCAAAAAGCAAAGTTAAGCACTGTCATAGTAAAATAATCAATGTCAGGTTGCCTGATGTGAAGCGACATTACAGTTACCCCCCCACAGTTCATTATTTTCCAATAACAGCACATCACGAAGTGTTTTATTAATTTTATACCACAGCAGTTTACCAACACTAACAATTTTTTTTTATATATATAGTTCCCTCACCAGTCTCTTTTTCATTCTCTCTTGGAAGTCCTCTCACTTAAAGACTTTCTCATGTCAGAACACTTTTAAGCTTTATCTCTGACTGCTACAAAGCACAGACACTGGAGACTCCTTCCATAATTGACATCTTGTAGAAAATTCACCATATTTAAAAAAATAAATAAATAAATCTGTTTATATGTAAAGACCACCATAGAAGTCCCTGTGGACGTAAACAATAAGGTATTAGAAAGAGTACATTAATATAAACTTGTGAGTTGAATTCCAGCAGCACTACTTTCAGAGAAAACACCTTGTGACCAATCAGAATCGGGAATTCAAGGGCACCACGCTGTAACTACTTCTGTAAATAATGTAAGTTAAAGGAACTTTGGTGTAAAGAGTTTCTCTAGGAGTGATTGTGCTTTCACTGTAGGAAATAATTTTTGAAAACTTTAATAAAATTGCTATTGACTCCAATCTTATGATAGAGCTCTTGCCAAGTTCAGATTCAAAACGGCCCTTTGAATGAGGGATCTCTCACTCTGTTCACAGTGAATGGTGTGTGAAGACACATTAAAGACGGTCGATTCTGCTTACACTCAACAGCGCACCATTGATCCGTTCTCTAATCATGCCACCTGGAGAGAATACAGACTAAGAGATTGATATCAAATGTCTTACATCTCTGAGCTTAGACCTGCATTAAGAGGAACATAAAGGCAGTGCTAGTGCACAGAAAGTTGTAGAGGCACACATTTATTTGAGAAAGAACATTTTGTTTCACTGCCTTGAAGGTTTTTTTTTATATTTTATTTTATTTTTACACAGTGCTTACTGCACTTTGCTAAGAAGGCATGAAAACATTTTGCTAGAGGCGTCTCCAAAAGAAGCTTCACTGGAATTCATTTTTCAAAAATATCATTATTCATTTGAATCCAGGTTGAAATGATGTTAAGGCAGATTTAAATCCAACTGGGATCATTCAAATGTAGCAGACATATATATATACTCACACACACACACACACATACATACATACATACATATGAGCGACAGATAGGGAATATCTTTCATACCATAACTTTCCTTCCAAGTCAGGCTTCTCCAATATCATCACCAAACTGCAAGGCCAAACCACAAAAACACTCCTTTATATCCTTTTAATCTCCTTTTATCCTTTGCCTCATTTTTCTCCTGAAGGTCCTTCATGCTCAGAGTCCACCTCTGGCTCTCCAGTCTTTTTGCTGATATTGATTTTCAGGAAATGAGTCTCAGGCCTGATTATCCAAGTTTGCCAGCAAAGGATCTGCGAGGTCTCATCTTCAGGATAATGTGAACTCAGACACAAGATCTGCTCAAGCATTCATCTAAACAATGAAGATGAGCCAGCGGTAAATCATCAGCTCTCTGGCTTGAGATTTCTGACCACCAATAGTATTTAACAGATGAGCTTCAAATGTAGAAACTCCCAAAATGTAGCTTAATCCGCCCCTGGCTTGAATATAAATCTAGAAATCAGAAAACATCTGCTTCTCAGCCCGTGTCTATCAGCATCTCTGCTCGGCTAAGGCACCGGCACTTACTGGGATATCAAGAGAATTTACATGTATTATATGATGTCCAGAAGTTTTTTTACTAACAAAATGTTGCATGTTTTAAGAATGTCGAGCTCCTTCCATTCAAGAACAGAAAAGCACTTCAGTAACTGGGTTCACCCTGCTGATGAAATCATTATGCAAAACTAAACGTTTTGGTTTCCAAGAAGTCTAAATGACTAGACTAAAAAGTGGAAGCTAAGTCAATGTAATACCATATAGTGAGCTAGTTAAGTGCATCAGTATGAACTAATCATGTTGTGCTAGCATGCGAGTTACAGTCCCCTCTGAAAGTATTGGAACCGCAAAGTCAATTCTATTGTTTTCGCTATACATTGAAGACATTTGGTTTTGAAATCAGAAGATGAATCTGAGACGACAGACCAGAATTTCAGCTTTATTTCCTCATATTCACATCTAGATGTGTAAAACAACTTAGAACATGGCACCTTTTGTTCAAACCCACATATTTTTTCAATTGATCGAAAATATTGGAACTGACCATGTCAGTGTGTGCCCTGTTAAATTGATTGTTTAAAGAATTAACGTCTTAATTGAATGGATGTCTACTCTTGGTTTGAGCCCTAGATTTTGCCTGTGACGACTGCACTTGCTGTTAAAAAGGATGAACCAACATGAAGACTAGCGAGCTGCCTTTGGGAGAAACGTTATCCATTTTGAAGCGGAGAAATGAGATCAAATATATCGGAGGCATTGCACCAAGCGCATCAGTCAAGCATGGCGGAGGTAGTGTCATAGCTTGGGCTTGCATGGCTGCTTCTGGAACGGGCTCACTAATATTTATTGATGATGTAACTCATGATGGTAGCAGCAGAATGAATTCAGAAGTTTACAGGAACATGGTGTCTGCCAATTTACAGAGAAATGCATCCAAATTATTCGGGATCTTTATCATGCAGCAAGACAACACACCAAAACACACTGCCAACCCAACAACGGACTTTATCGGGGGGGGGAAGTGGATTGAGCATGCATTTCGCCTCCTGAAGAGGAGACTGAAGGGAGAAACCATTGACTTGTCTGTTCCTATAGTTTTGCTCACCTAAAAATTGGATGGTCTGATACAAAAGGTTCTATGGCTTATGGTGTTTAACACATCTAGATATAAATACCAGGAAATAAACGCTGAAATCTTCACACTCTCATTGCATGTCCACCTTTTGATCTCAAATCCCAAATGTCTTTGGTGTATAGCACAAACAAATGTGGCAACTATGAACAACAAACTAATATCCAAGACGTGAAAACTATTTGTCCTGGGTAGCTGGGTTACTGATTCATCCTCCCCTGATTATGTACATGAGTATGTTATGAGACCTTTTATTCATTACGCAATTTAATAAAATAAATAAAATCATGATTTTTTTTAAGTGCTTAATCGGCTGTTCACTAAAAATAATCTGATACATGTAATGGCAATTATTGTAATTATCGTGTCGAGAAGCAGCAGAGGTGCCAGTTATTCTTGGATTGGACCACGAATGGTCATGAAGCAGAGACGCTGAACAGATTCAAGATCTCCGCTCCGAGCACAAATGCTCAAGTCTAATTTTTGAGACTGCTTTGCTCATTACTACAATTATTCAGCTGAATATCAGAGTCGGGTTGCTGGTACTACACTCTCCAGGAATGGGGATACACTCCTCTTCTCTAGGTCTAGGTTACCTTAGGGACAAAATACTGTATGTTACAAAGATGCAACGAGTCATATTGGTCTAAGCTCAAAGTAAAGGTAGAGGACAAATATATGCATGAGATCCCTGTCAAGTACAAAGATTTGCATATACGTGGAGCATGAAGACAGTACATACATGGTCAAAATACATGGTCAAACAATATATGGTTTTTGATAGTACTGAATGTGATATTAATATTCTGTTGTAAGTTGTAGGCCCAGTCATAGGTGTTATAACCACGTTAAACCGTTCTTTCCACTGAAGCACTTTTGGATCCTTTTAGTTATAAAACTATTGGTATTTTTCCCATTCAAAACTCAAAGCATGTGCAAGATTTTGCCTTCGATTGTACTTTGCATCCTGTTATTTCTTTCAGTAAAAACCAATGTACAATATACACTAAATGGCCACTCTGAACACCTGTATACCTGCTCATTCATGCAATAAAATCATGAATGTACAGGTCAAGAGATTCAGGTAATGTTAATATCAATATAATGAGCAAGATCTGAGGAGAATAACAGGTCATGCAAGTCACTCAAGTAACCACTCTTTACAACCATGGTGAGCAGAAAAGCATTTTAAAATGCACAACATTGAGACTGATGGGCTACAACAGTAAAAGTCCACATCAGGTTCTACACCTGTAAGGCAAGAACAGAAATCTGAGGCTACAGTGAGCACAGGTTTACTGAAACCGGACAGTTTTCAGATTCAAGATTCAAAACACGTCACCTGGTTTGATGGTAGGATTCAGAATTTGGTAAGCGTGAATTCATGGACCCAAAATACGTTCTGTGAACAATTCAGGCCGGTGAATGTTCTTCCTCGCCTTAAATTCCAGCCTCTCCTCCTCCTCCTACGTTTTTTGAGCAGGCCCAATCTTTGATTTCCAAATTCATATGGAATGGTGAATGAGCTGGAATGAAATCATCCATTTTGCAACTTCTGAAATTGAAGGGAGGGTTATCTCTCCCCAGCTTAAAATTTTATGACTGGGCGTATCAACTAAGAGCCTTGAGGGTCTGGATGGATGAAGATTCTAAGGTGCCCTGGAGATCCATAGAGACCTAATAGACTTCAGGATCTTCCATACATAACACAATGGCAGAAGACTTAAAGCTAAATTCTGGACTTTAATTGCTACCTGTCTTGTGGTTTGGACAAGGTGGAAAAAATGTTTGAAATTATACCTAAAGTTCATAAAGTTTCTCCCTTATGGAATAATACTAATATATTGACAGGAAAGAAAACTTTTACATCTCCTCCTTGGGCCACTAAGGGAATTCATACGCTAGGAGATATATACAGTGAAAATTCACAGCGTACAGACTTTGTTTAACCTACCTTGTTCCATTTTTTTTTTCTTTATCTGAGTTTGAGATCAACTATGAAGGCATATGGAGATCCATGGAACACATCACTATCCAAGCATCCAATGGCGGGATTGAGTTTGTAGACTTTGGATTTTAGTAGAATGCCTGAATGTGCAGCTGACAAATAGGCAGCAATTATGTTATGCAATCGTGTCAGCATGGTCAAAAATCTTAAAGGAATGTTTCCAGCACCTCATTTTCCACACCAGAAAGGACTGATCTTTTTCTGATAGCAAAGGTGGATCCTACCCAGCATTAATGTTGTTCCTAATACAGTGCCCAATGTATGTATACGTCTATGTTTTTAAAAAAAAAAAAAAAAAAAAAAAAAAAAAAGGTAGAAGTTATAATGTTGGAGTCTGTAGATGTGCTTCTACTCTCTGCATTTTAATGTACCATGCCATTGTATTGAGTTTTCATTTCCCATAAATCCTATTTTCAGTATCTTGGAGGCTCAGCTCTAGTCCTACAGAGTTGGAGTTGAGCACAGTCTAGTGCTTTCTCTGCTCAAATACATTTTGCCAACAGCATCTCCAAGAGAAACTTTATTAAAATGCACAAAAGGTATCATTATTCATTGTTTAACTGATGGCAAGAAAGATTTAAACCTAACTTGGACACTTCAAAAGTAACAGCCAACAGACACACACACACAGAACATTTTTCACTCATAAGTTTCCTTCCAAGTAAAGGTTCTCCAATATCCTCACTAAATTGCAATCCCCAACCACAAAAACACTCACATTCTGTATATCCTATTACTTTTTTTCTTTTCTTTTTGGAACTCCCAATAGACTCATGTCATGTCAGATCCTGTAGATTTGCTCTCACTGATTGCATTTTAAAGTATAAATAAATGTTTATTTTTAAAGGTGTTAACTTGTTGTTTTTAACATTTTTGTTATAATTGTTTCCTTTAAACACTTCTTTGCTCAAATTTACAAAAAAAAAAAAAAATGACGGATGCTCAGTTCTCTACCATGCCTGCTAAACTTCATAATTCATCTGGTGAGATGTCTTTGAGCAAAGAAATGACCAAACCATGTTGAACACCTTCCCTCCAGGACCTGCTCCGATCATGAAACTGACATTTCACCTTTAGTTTACGCAGAGACACAATATGGAGACCGTCTACAAAGAGACCTGACACGGTAACGTCCCTGTGGACCCGGGATCTGGGATGACCGTTGAGAGACCCCGATGTTTTATGCTCCATGTGCTGATGGCGGGAGGTCAGAGGTCAAACGCAGTGGGATCACAGTTATCCCCATGGGGACAGACAGCGGTATGGTGCCAGTAGTTTCAGGTCAAACTGAGCAATTTTGTCTCAGCCTCCAGTATTGGATCTGACACATGATAGTATTGACTAAGAGGCTGATTTGAGGCAAGGAAACAATTCAAGGGCTCATTATGGCTTTAATATGACTGAGGGTCAGATACGGACTGATTACGGATGCTAGCTGTGGTTTAACATGCAGAATTATCTTACAGAGTTAATAGCATGTTTGTTGTTAATATGAACTTTCGTGAAGTACCACAGAACTCAAAAATGTGATGTTTAAATGGTCAGTGATTCTGATAAGATTGGTGTATGGGTTCAATTTGTTAACATTGTGCAAACATTACATTTGTCTATTTAAAATAGAGACTATCAAATAAAAAAAATAATAAAAAAGATAAGATTAAGGGTTACATATGAATTTAGATCACTTTTAGACCAATCATATTCAAGATTAGAAGCTGATATGGTACCTGAAAACCTATGCTGTGTTTGACTAAAACTCCTCTTTGGATAAACCAAAGAAAATGTAACTCAGAAATCCTACTCTCAGTAACCCCAAGTTTAAGATGTGATGTCATTCCATCCATTTTTTTTTGTACCGCTTATCCTACGCAAGATCACAGGGGAGCCTGGAGCCTATCCCAGGGCACTCAGGGCACAATGCGGGGGACACCCTGGATGGAGTGCCAACTCATTGCAGGGCACACACACTCACACACTAGACAATTTACAAATGCCAATCAGCCTACAATGCATGTCTTTAGACTGGGGCAGGAAACCTAGACAAAACCCCTGAAGCACGGAGAACATGCAAATTCTAATCACTAAGCCAATGTGCCCCCTGTGAATTCATTTTTAACCTTGTGTTTATACTACTGTAGTATTAACATACAGCCATATTCGCTTGTTAAATCTGTAACACTGACTATACAGTTCACTGTTTTGAGGAGGTATATACATCACTCATCGCATTTAGCTTGCTAGATATTTGCTTCTGAGTTGAGTCAAGCGCAGCATCAACCGCTGAATCAATGTGCTAAGTGCAAGTTTGCTATAAGATTAGCTAACAGGTTAGTAGTGACAGATTTTGTACACTTTTCTAGCCACTATGTCGATCCTCTATATTTTCATATATATATATATAATCGCTTTCATGCAAAATCATGACAAAATGGAGCAAAAATATAGGTTGACTATTGAAAAATGAAGGTGTAAGCTTTATTTGAAGCAGTAGTAAGTAAATGAGAGAACCCTGCATGTTCGCTCACAGGATATGGGAAAAGGTTTGGTCGGTCATGTCAGATGTTACATCAGACAAATTGCAATAGTCAGACATTAGTCATGTTTATTAACAAAACCTACCAGATTTTCTAGCAAATTGTGATTTGTGAAACTAGCATGCTAGTGATCCTAGGTGTGGCTACTGTTAAATCATTTACTGAGAATGTCACAATGAGACTCAGACACTGAAATCCTGCTCGTGTCAACCTGTGACAAATGCAAGACGAGCAAATAGCTAGCATGCTAGTCACCTTAGCTAATGCTACTAAAGAGTTACTGTTAAATAAATCTAATAATCTCCGCCTCTAATAATGTACCATGAACAATGCTAGAAGTTAGACAGCCAGCTAACTAAGATAGCTCATGTTTGGTTGGTTGGTTGGTTAGTTAGTTAGCAATATCAGGCTATTAAGGACAGCAGGAGGATAGTGACATGTTATCAAATGACACATTCGTCGCTTATGCCATGTTTCATACGGATAAAGCTACAGAGGTTTCAAGACTATTTTAGTCACTTTTTAGGCATTAAAAAAATGTTTCTTAATTTAGGTATAATATCTTAATAATGGTATAAATCTATCTTCATAAAGGTATAAAATGGCACATTCAGTGGAACTGTGTGTCTTTTGTAAAGCAGAAAGCAGTGTGTCCTGCAATTAATGGACAATAACACCGACACTAAACATGCTTTATCGGTGTGTCATTTCAATTAAGCATTTGCAGCAACTGTCAATCAAAAGCCTTGTATGTGTGTGTGTGTGTGTGTGTGTGTACATGTCAGGATGACTGTCTTGTAATCTCTAGTCATGCTCTCTTCACCTGTCAGTCTGTCACCACAGGTTAGTGCTGAGACAGTCAGTAATCCTGTCATACACAGGACTGTGTGTGTGCGAGTGTGCGCGTGTGTGTGTGTGTGTGTCACTCAGTATAAGTGACAGATCTCACTCTCCTGATAGAGTTATAGTAAAGACGAAGGTTACAGCTCTACTGATAATAAGACTGGTAGGTTTCCCGTTGATTGTCCCTTCCAGGCTCCTGTAGGCCGTATACCAATAAACCCAACACCCGAGACAGACCTGACGGCTTCAGAATAAATAAAATCTCCCTCTTTAAAGCCATTATCAACCTCGTGCAAGTCTATTGTTTTTGTCGTTTCACAACCGCCTACAGTCATCAAAGCTTTGCTTTATCTCGAAGATCCTGTCTCCTGTCTCTCCCCTTCTCTTTCCTTTTCCAGTCGAACCATTGCTTAATATCAGTGACTTATCATCTTATTAACGTCTTGTTCCTCCTACGGAAATGATTAAGAGTTCCTTCTGCTTCCATTTGTACTCCGAATTATACATATCGACAGTGACACACTCATCAGTACGTATTACATTCCGTTCCGTTGTGACGTCTCATTATGCGGTGATCCAAACAAGTGCCGTGAGACATTTACAACTAAAAAAACAGCATCGGGCATCGTATTTGAGCGAGTATGATGACAAATTTCAGTGTTTGGGATGATCAAATGATTTGAAGAAGATCCCATACCAAGAAGATGAGACAAATCTTTGTGAAGTGGGAGGAGGGGATGGAGGGCAGGGATGGAGGGATGGCTAGCTCTTATTTTCTCGTCTACCCTCCGGCTCCGGCAAAGGCAATCACAGCCACGATGGGCTGTGTCTCTTCTGGAAGAGCAATGAGCCCCACGAGACTGGCCAGGCCATCACTAGGCTATCATGACTGAGAGAGAGCGAGAATGTGAGGAAAGAGAGGGGGATGATCAGTCTCCTCAGGCGGTGCTCCTTCAGCAGGGGTCATTTAAACAGGGTCCATTAGCCAGACGCTCAATTCTCAGCACCAATATTTATTTTACAGACCCTCATCACCTCTTTCTCTCTCACTCTCTCTCTCTCTCTCTTTCTCTCTCTCACACACACACACATATATACACACACACACTCATGCTGGGTAGGGAGTTTGTTCGGTAGCACGTCTGTTGTGTTTGAGATACTGGAAGTGAAGCCGTTTAATAGTTCTTATAAAACCGACTGTTTACGGAGTTTCCATTATAATAAAAAAAGTACAATCAAGGCTTTTGCGAGAAGCCAGAAACACACACCATGCACAAAACACACTGCCAAATGGGATTTTTTTTTCTGCTCATTTCTCAAATGCAAAGCAGCCCACCAGCACAATATGCTGCAGCAATTAAAAGATAAAACTTTTTAATCCAAACCACAGGGGGATGATAAGAAAGAGGTACGACCTCATATACGTTATCAGATTTTTTTTTTATTGTGGACTTATATTAAAAGGTATTATGGTAAGTTGCCAATACTGGGTTTGTTTAGAATGGAATAAAAGGAGCAAGTAAGGAGAGCCGGTGTGTAAAAGCACATGCTTGAGGATTCCATGTTTGAGTGGCCGTGTATGTCCTACTGATATTACATTTACAAATACAGTACATCTGTAGGAGGGCACGGTGGCCTAGTGGTTAGCACATTTGCCTCACACCTCCAGGGTTGGGAGTCGATTCATTCCACCGCCTTGTGTGTGTGGAGCTTGCATGTACTCCTCATGCTTCCAGGTTTTGCTGGAAACACAAAACCTGGAAGTGTGAAAAAGGCAAATTGGCACCCCGTCTCATGCCCAGAGTCCCCTGGGATTGGCTCCAGGCTCCCCACGACCTTGTGTAGGATAAGTGGTACAGAAAATGGATGGTATGTATGTATGTATGTATGTAAAGGTAAAGACGTTTGAAGGTGAACATGTCCTTCACAACAACCTACAACAACCTATGGTTATCCATGTTTTAGATAACTAATTTTAAAATATTAATAAAATCTACATCACAGTCTTTTTCATGTCCCAGCTCACTATAACTACACTCTACCTTAAAATATAATCATTATTAGAAACCCTCATAGAATTTGTAATGGTTTTAATGGTTATAATGGGAATTGTATTGGTTTTAATGGAAACTGTAATGGTCCCTGTGGGTCTCTAGTGGTAATTTGTTGCCTTCTATTGGTTGCATGTTATGTCTAGTGGATACCATTAAGGACCAATAATGGTAATGGTTTGAATGGTTTGCTGATAGTTTGTAATGGTATTTGTAGTGGAAACCATTAGCATTTATTGTGATGGTTTCTATTGTTGTTGGGTTTTTTTTTTCAGCAGGGAGGACATGGAAAATGTTAGTCTCATAATATTCACCCAATGCTTTAACTTGACCATATTCACCTCTACGAAATATCTGGAATATTCCACAAGTCACATGTTCAACAGGAAATTTCCTGAAGATCATGGGAAGAAGAAAAGTAAGTTCTCTCATTCTTTTTTCCCCCATTTAATTCTAAGGATATTGTGATAAATAACTGATGATTACTGAAATTGAAGATTTAAAGTAAATTATTATTATTATTATTATTATTATTATTATTATTATTATTATTATTATTATTAACAATAATAATACTCTCATGCAATTTGTGTGGATGCTAGTTAATTTTTTGTATTTGCTAATTATTTCTAAAAAACAAAAAAACAACCAACAAACAACAAAAAAACAAAAAAAAAACAAAAAACAAAACACCAACCCCACAGTAACAAATGCATTATATGTATTTAAAAAAAATAAACATTTTTCCTTATCTGTAGAATAGAGCTGTTAATATAAGAACACTGCCCTTGGGGCAGTGGTGGCTTGGCAGTTAAGGCTCAAGGTTACTGTTCAGAAGGTCAGGGGTTCAAACCCCAGCACTGCCAAACTGCCACTGTTGGTCCCCCAAGCAAGGCCCTCAACCCCCTCTGCTCCAGGGGCACTGCATTATGGCTGACCCTGATCCCAGTTTCCTAGTATGCTGGGATATGTGAAAAAAGTGAATTCACTGTGCTGTAATGGATGTGACTAATAAAGCCTCATTATTATTATTATTATTCCATCAAGTGATTCTCTTAGCCCTTAGCAAAGCATCACTTTTTGGAAATAAGATCTGACACTTTGTCACAGCCGTTCCCTAGATCATTCTCATTAACACACACTACCCCTGTCACACACTCTATCCCCCCTTGTGATTACATTCGATGGCTTTGATGCGGTGCTCGGCCGTATTGGGATGCAGACAGGAAGAGTCACGCTGCTCATTAGAGTGTATTTACCTGGGGAAACGGATTGGGACGAGGCCCGACGTCGCTGCCCTGCAGGCTTCTTATTGATGAGCCTGGAGGATTAGTGTCTCTGAGCACTGCTGTGAATCCATATCCAATAACACAACCATGTCTGTGCACTACGGACCACAATGCACTGCTTCAGACAGACAGACGCTCAATCGAGAACTATTTGTGGGGTCTTACTTTCTTCTAAACTTGTGTGTATTTGTTTCCCCCTGTATTTTTGTTTGAATTGAACTGATACAATGGCTGCAAGATTACAGTGCAGAATTGTCTCCTCAGATTAAAATCTCAGGGATTTTTCTGGATGTCCATTTATTCTTTTATAAAGAAATTGTTTGATGAAAAATCCAATGTAAACAATTTTCTGATAATCTAAATTTTGGGAACTTGACCAAGACATTTTTGGTGTCTGATTGTGTTTATTTCATACTGGGGTTATTAAGAGGCTAATGAAAAATGGAATAACTGGAACTGTATTACTGCCATTATATTACATATTAAATATATTTCACACAAAGGTTTGATAGTGGAAAAGTTACTCGAAGTTGGAACTTTTTTTTGCTATTTAATAAACTTGTTTATGCAAAAAAAAAAAGAAAAGAAAAAAAAGAAAAAAAAGAGATAATTTGATGTCGGTTAAAAAATATATTTTTTTTTTTGTTTGTTTGTTTATCAAAACAGACATCCATTACATATTACTTAGACATACATTGTTATCTACATTAATTTCGCAACTTCAGTGCAAAAGAAAAAAGTTTTTCTCCTTGAGCTTTGTGTGTGTGTGTGTGTGTGTGTGTGTGTGTGTGTGTGTTCCTCTATGTGGTACTATAAGTATACATTCATAGTTTTTGTGTGTGTGAGAGAGAGAAGCTGAACCATCACAAAAGGCACAAACAGCACTGAGCTATCTCTAGAGCTGGGTGTACAGTGGGCTATAGCTCCACCACACATATGCACACACACACACACACACACACACACGAACAGATATGAGAGAGCACAAGGAGATACCACAGCCAGCCCAACCCCATCTCCTCCACACACACTCACACTCACACACTGGGCTTAGTCTAAGCTTATCAACTGCTCCCATGGTCTCTAGAGTCTGATTAAACCTCCTTCACCCTCCTTCCACCAATACTGTGATTTTACATTCTCTGTATCTCTCTCTCTCTCTGTTTATTTCCAACAGTGTGTTACACAACTGAACAATATTCAGTGTTGGGTAAGATTATAATGAATTGTACATTTAGTTCATAAAAGTAAATACATGTACAGTATATATATATATATATATATATATATATATATATATATATATATATATATATATATATATATATATATATATATATATATATATATAGTGGGTTTGAAAAGACCAAACAACTCCAAAAATCAATAATTACTTAATGAAAGAAATGATCTGTATTTAAACCAAATCAGTCTTTTAGCTGTTCTTTTAGTCTTTGAGTATTTGTGAAATATATCTGAACATTTGTCCACACATTATTTGCATATGCCAACATGCCTTTTTTGAATATATTATTGTTTAGTAATATTCTCATTACTATATCCTATCCCTGTATTATAAGCGGTATAGAACATGGATGGATATATATACACACAATTGTTCCAATCCTTTTAATGCACCCTTTAAACAATTTCCATTCAAGGTGCAATATTTGTATAATAGAATGGTAATGGTGTTGTGTCATCCGAGATGGGTGTGTTGAACATATCGTGTTGTGATCAAATGGCAAGAAAAATTCCTTATACAGTTAAATGTATATGGTGAATAAAATGATTCGGATTCTGATGATCTATGAATAGGATGAATAGTCGATCTGTGTATAAGACCTGTACTCATACTATTAGAGCACAGTGAAACCAGTATTGCAAATAAAACATATCTTCCATAAAGTGATGTGCTGCTCATCTTTACTGATCTCCACAGTGAAACACCTGCATTTCGTAGTAAGCCCTGTACTCGGTAGTTATTTAACCTGTACCAAGCAACTGGAATAGGTCTAGGCATTGATATAAATGTAGAGTAGTAAGAACATTTAATCTCTTATTAATGACTCATTAAATACTGACCTCTACTTTTGATTCTATACTGTAATATCTACAAGCTACTATAAAACAACTACTGAATCTTATGTCAGCATTCGCCACTGCCCCATTCTCCAGCTCTCCGCATACTTTTTTGTGCTTAAGTGTAAGAAAATTCCCAAATGTAGGTCAGCAGCATTTTAGAGACTCAGGGGTATTTTTTTTTTGTGTTCAGCTGAATCATTTAGCTGAAGTGGCTCTTGGTAAAAAATGTTCTTTCATATAGTAGCAGAGGCGACTTGTGAAAATCTGCTTTCATTTACAGTCCATTTTCCTAACTTTTACCAATTTTATTCCCTCTGACTTTCCAGAGGTGAATTAGCATTCACTAAGTGAATGCAGCACTCTACTTTTTATAAGTAAGTAAGAAAAAAAATATATACAGTTGAGAAATACATTTTGAAGGAGAAATGAAGACATGGTGATGTTTTATTTATTTATTTATTTATTTCTGAGAAGAATGTCATATTGTTTGAAATCCCCACAGCAGGTGATATGAGACAGGTATATAAAACGATTAATAATTTGCAGGATTGATTCGACGTGATGAGGTGAGGAAGTTCACCCGGCCTCAGGGCGTCCTTCTTATGAGCTTTGGGTTATTACTGTCTCTTCAGTTAAAACATCAAGGCTCAACAGGAATGGATCAAACCTCCTTTCCTGTCAGTTTATTACAGATATATATATATATATATATATATATATATATATATATATATATATATATATATATATATATATATATATATATATATATATATAACTTACATACACTACCACCACCACCCTTCGTCATATCCATAACTTCTGTTCAGTATTTGGATTTAGACCTCAATGACGGTCTTGGCCATCACAGAACTGCAAGATGCCACTCAAAACTCACAGCTAATAAACCTCCACACAACCTCTTCAGTGCCATTGTTAGTTTAAGTCTATTTTCCTTCCAGACCTGGTGTATCTTCATAAAATAAATGTGCTCAATATTTTCTGTACAGGAACTGATGAAAACAAATGCTATTAGTCAGGTCTAGTAAGTGCTCTTACGAGAACATTAGAACAAATTTGTCATTCATTTCAGAACTTGCTAGTCTGCAAATCTAATTTGTAGTCGGTCAAATCAGAATCTGTTTATTTGGCCAAGCATGTTACACATACTGTACTACGCATTTGTCGTGGTGTATTACTGATTACACAGACAGTTACGACACAATAAATAGGGGGAGGGGAAGAAAAAAAAAAAAGAAAGTTGGAGCTAAATGAAATGCCATGGAGTAGAAGACCTAAAAAAATATATAGATATTGAACATGTACATATTTACAGTGTGATACAGGTCTTTTTACTAAGATAAAGTGATGTGTAGCGTCATAATTGTTCAGGCTTGAATGCAAGGGTGAAAGCAAACAAAAAAATAAAACAGTTGCGTGCAACAGATTAGTAGCACCTTCTATATAGGTACGTTCACACATATAGCAATTTTATCACTATAAGTCGCTGGTCGCTGTACTATAAAGTCACTAGTACACGTTCCTATTACTGGTTGAAATACAGTAATATTTATCAGTGGGTAGTGCAAGTAGCATTCCACTTTTGACAACAAACCAGGTTTCCTGCCACTCAAATGAAACATTCTGGAGGTAGTGTTTGTTTATAAAATTAACAGTACAGAGTTGTAGCACTGCTCATTGCACTCCACACTGTAATGGCTGTATTTGTGAAACATCTGTTTGAGCGGTAGGGTGTTTAGCAGCCTCTGCTCTGGGTTAAACTCACCGAGTCAGAGGTGTAATCCCAGCATCCCTCCTGGGCCGTGAACCCACTGCTCTCTCGTGTCGACTCTAATTTCCTGTTCTGCAATCTGGCCGGCTCCTTAGTGACCCTGAGATGTCCATCTGACCAGCGGCTGTGTTTCCAAATTCTATTACACTACACGGGAAGAGCTGTTATTAGCTTTAATACTAATGCTAGTACCACTGATACTGATACTACCAGAAATCTTACATTTATGAGATGGTGTCATTCATGTAATCACACTTCTAAATCAATGCTACTGATATTATTAGTATATTCAAATGAATTAACTTCAGCACATGAGCATAAAACACACCATTCTAATGGTTAAAGATGTGAAAACACTGTTGCTAGCTACTAGGGAATATCGACAGTGACCATAAGCTGGCTAATGAGTAAAGGTACTGATTAAGCTAGCTAGTTAATGTTATGGTATAATAAAAGTGGAAGTGATACATAACTCTAGGGAACGTCAACATCTTTCTCAGATGTGTTGGTAAATTTCTGAGAAAATACGCCATATGACTAAAAAAAAAAAAACCCACTTTTTTAACTGCTAATCAAACCATTCAATTCAGTATACTGAAATATCTCATTTTTCATTGTACCAGATCTCACTCAGAAAAGTAGTCAATACTACAAAAGTGGACATATCAAATTTTCTTGTAAACATGCTAAACCATGCTCCACTATCACCTTTGCAACTATTCTCACAATCCTAATTACACTGCAAATAAGCTAAATATAATTATAATTATAATGAATTATATTTTTAAGATGTACTCTAAACTATTTCAAAGCTTCAAGCATGTCGTTTTTTGTTTTTTTTTAGCATAAGCTAGCTATTGGTATAATGATTGAACCTAACTTGTTTGCTAGCTAGCACATAGCAATTAAGTCTTTTATACATAAAATGTAAAGACATATTTACAGTGGAAACAAGTCAAAACTGTAGAGAATGTCAACATTTTCCTCAGATGTGATGATAAATTACTGAGAAAATACTCGACTCAAAGAAACACTTAATGTCAAAGTTTATCAACCTACCATGTGATTCACTATATTAAAAAAAAAAAAAACAAAACAAAAAAAACAGCATCACAAAAATATATGTAGTGAATATCAGAAAAGTGGACAGTTCACATGGAATATTCTTATAAACATGATAACATACTGCACTATTTGAAGAATGGTCACCATGTTAAAATAAGTAAGCATGGCTAATAAGCTTGGCTAATCTTTATGCTTCAGTATGTCATTTGCAACTTCATTCATAATCCTTTATAGAACGTAAGCAAAATAAAATTTGTTTATTTGCTAGTTTTATATACGTATTTCAGATGTATACAAAACATTCAAAGCTTCAAACATGTCATTTAATAATACTCCAGCTAGTGAGAGAAGGCATTCATTTAGCTTGCTAGCTAGCATATTGCTGGTTAAATCATTCATACAGACAATCTAAATGTATACTGAAAGTAGAAACAAGATAAAACTATTGGAAATATCAACTTTTTACTCAGATGTGTTGGTAAATTACTAAGGAAAGACTCAGAATGCCTAAAATTACACAAATTGTAGCAAAATCTGACAAATTTGTGAGCTCACGACCTTCAGAACATTTCCACTTCCAAATTGAAAATTGGTCATTTATGTGGACTTTTCCTGTAAACATTGTGAATTTAAATGTAGTATAGTGTTTAACATGTTGGAAAGCAACCACAAGAGCCAGATTAAATACCATTTCCCTGTTTGTGAATTATTATCTTATTAAAGCAAAAAGCAATTATTTGTATTATTTATTATGCTTTATTTACAGTTTAAATGTCTAAACTAAGGTGAACACATCAACAACTCGCCAGTTTCCAGACATCACCCCTGTCTGTCAGGACACTTTGCTGTGTGTTATCTCTTAGCGATCGCACCTTTCATTTCCATTGAATCTCAATGAGTCTCCTCTTTTTTTTTTTTTTTAATAGATTTAAGCTTCGATGGAGGATTCTGGCAAATCTTCTACTGCAAGAACTCTGAGCTGAAAACGTAAATCAAATCTAGACCTTCCTCCAAGCTTATTTTACAAACTTTCTCAAACCTTGGATGTGTTCATTTATTCGAAAAGGCTGAGCTAGTGTGACAGTGCTGTAGTACATAAATTATGAATATTTTGTGCATTAAGAGTAGACTACTGTTTGAAATAGTCAAACAGTAGGCAAACATCACAAGCCACAGACAAGCCACACATACACACACACACACACATACATTGTGCCTAATGTCCTTGGTGACAGGTCAGTCAGTGGGTTAAAGATCTGAACTGATGATGACCTGTAAGAAGTCTCCCTGTCCGTCTGGTGACCCCAGGTGTCTGTGTGGTGTGTGTGTGTGTGTGTGTGTGTGTGTGTGTGTGTATCTTATGATATTACAAATGATTATGTGTTAACTGCTGAGCTAACCAGGGTCAACATTCACCAGCATCAAAATTCCTGCTCAGTTCCCTTTTAACAAATTAATTTTAAAATTCTAAATTAAGTTATTTAAACATGTATTTTAATGTCCTTTTACTTTACTTTTAATAATCATCCAAGGATATAACATTATTATGTTCAACTTAAAAAAAAAAAAAAACCCTCCTTTTTAATGTTGGTCATGTGAATAACATGATTATTTGTTTGTTTATTTACTGACTGACTGACTTACTTCCTTACTTATAAACTCCATGTTCAATCGTTTTTTTTTGTTTGTTTGTTTGGTTTTTTTTGGGTTTTATTGACTTGAGTTACTTAAATGGAGATAAAATGGTGGCATTTTCTTCATCTTCTTTTTATTTGTTCATTCATTCATTCATGACACGTTTGTTTAATCCTTGCATGAAATTGGACGCTTTATACGTATCACATCATCCACAATTTGCTTCACTTTTACAACTGCAAGGTTATTTCCATTCAAATGCTAACACGCATCTTCTACTGCTACTAACTTTGCTAGTAAGCTTAGTTATTGTGATGTTAATGAATGATGGAATTTTGTTTGAGAATTTAGCTTTGTTTCAGTTTTTGATTTTGTGACAATGTTGAAGATGTACTAAAGCATTTATTTATGTTTTACTCAGATGTCCAAATTGGGCTTTAGAGAAATCTGGGTTTAGACGCCTAATGAGAAAACCAAGGACATCAGAGGTGAAGTTAATCTTTTATGAAAAAGGCCTCAAGTGGAGCAGAGAGAGAGGAGTCAGTCAGTCAGTCAGCGATGTTTTGACTCTGTGTGTCTCAGTGGGAGCTCCTGGATGACCTGTCAGGGCCGTTTGAGGCTTGGTGGCTAATCAGCCTCATTTGGGCTCATTAGCTGCCCACATGGGGGGCTTTCAAGCTGCGATGATGTATTACCTAAGCAGACTGAGTGTCCTGGTTGCCTGGAGGGGATGGATGTGGGTGGAAGAGCCAGACAGGAAGACTGCATGACATTCGGACAGAGACAGAAGTCAAGTCTTCAAGAAATCGCACAGTGGTGTAATATTTCGCTTATTTCTTGCTTTATTTCAAAGTATATATTGACTATATGTGATGATGTCTGCATTAATCCAACAGTATTTGCGTCGATATTATAATAATACATTTCTAAAAATAGTCCATTTCTTGAGCAGGATCCAATAAAGCAACAACACAACACTAGTCTGGAAAATAAGTGACCAGGCAATTCTACTGACCTGAATCCAAACTGAGCTGCATTTCACTTAAGATAAGACTTAAACAAGCAGGGAGTGAAAACAGGCATGATACAAGCCTGGCGGGGATTCTCCATGGAAGATCCTCAGCGTCTGGAGGTACTGATTTCAGGTGGTCTTTAATTACTTCCTGCAATTGCAAAGACGTAAAAAAAATAATAAAAATTATGATTAATTTCTCCACTTACTTTTACTGCCCTGAGACCATGTATAGAAAGTACTGTCATTTCTGTATGGTTCCCGAAATGTAGATGTGAAAAAAAACGCTGATATTCTGCACGTTAATGTTTCATTTTTAATCCAATATACAGACCAAACTTAAAAAACGACATCACTGTCTAATTGCTTAATGACTCTATCCGTCGCTAACGTCTTCCTATATAAGAGTTCGTTCCCATAAATCCATTTTCAAGTTTCAAAACCCAGGCTCGAGTCATTATCCATGGTGCTATCTGTCCGCTTTGGCAGAGTGACTGTGAAATTATCCTGGAAATGAATTCTATTAAAGCCACACCATGGGCAGCTTTTGATTAGGTGTTGTCTCCTTTGAATGTGTGGATGATTCTGGCCTTGTTTTATCAGTGTTTATTTCACGCTGTGGTTTTATCCTGAAGGAGGAAGTCGTTCAGAGCGATAAAACCCTATCAGAGCTGGAGATCAGCATTAAACAGCCCTGTTTCCTTGCCGGGGACTTGGGTAACAGACCTGGCTTTTGAAGAACAGGGTTGGAAGGGTAATGGAACGGCTGTTCCTTGGCTTTTATAGCATGTGTGTGTGTGCGTGTGTTTCTATAGAAGATTATAGCATATAATTGAGAGTTACATGGTGCTTGCTACACTGGAGTGGTGTTTAAAATAGAACAAGCTTTGGGATCTGTGTAAAGAAGCCAGATTTTACAGACGTGTCGTACATTAAGTTAGAGCTTGCACCTGTCGAGCATTGGCCAGTTAATGTCCACTTAAAATATTTCAATAAAAGAGAGCAAGTTTCAGACAAAGGCATACGCTGACTACACTGACTGATCCGGTTTAATACAGGAAATAAGGAAATGTGAGAATATGCATGGCAGCTGTTGCTTTATGAGCATCGTTTCCTCTAGGAATGTGCACACTGTTGGACTTTGATGCTTGAACCTGATCCTGTCTGGATTATAAAGCTCCAAACTTCAGGTGTCCAGGCTTTACAAGTGATGATATGTCTATTATAAAAAAAAAATTTAAAAAAATACAAATACTGAGAGAATCCAGAAGAAGATAGTCACGATAAAACAGAGGTTAGAGGCAGTTGACGAAGCAAAGGCTGGGAATAGAAGCTATCAGAGGATATTTTTAACACACTTAGATAGAAATATAGAACATTTGAATGAATCACTTGTCTATATTAACACACTTGTTATAATAACAATTCAGTAACATTAATTAACATAATCGAAGGCTAATGATAAACAGGTTAAGAGAACATGGTATTACTTACAAATAAAAACATATAATAGTTGATGATTTCAGTAAGGAGAGATTTATTTATTTTATATTTATGGAAGGAGTCTCCAGTGTCAGCACTTCGTAACCATCAGTATAAGTTGAACAACTTAGGACAGAGGACTTTCTGGTTTCTGGAATCTTGAAGAGAAAAAAAGGAAAGAGGTTGGTGAAAGAGTGACTGTTTACAGGTGCTATAACGTTAACAGTAACAGGAAATAATGTTTCATGGACATTTCACAGTATTAAATGTGACTATAAATTGATAAGATGCAACATATGTTGTTCATTAATAAACAGAAAATTGTAATCATCTTTTCAAAAAGAGGTACCGTCTATCTCTGTCCCATTCTGATGTTCTTCGTTACCTCAGGGCTGTCATGTTATTGATGTGTAGAGTACAGTATTGCACACGGAAGTGAATGAGACTACGATTCATGGCTGCGAGATGAAAGGTTTAGTGTTTCAGAGTTCACACCCATGGGTTTTGGCCCTCCAGATCTCCAGCTTCAGGCCATCCAACTTACATGTTGACCATATGTGTGTGAGCAAGTCCTTAATTATCCATTTAATCTTTGCAGAATTAATGAATTCATTATCCATGTAATCGCCGGAGTATTAATGATTTCTTTTCTTTCATTTTTTAATGAGGCCTTAAACTGGGAGATGAAAGCTGATATTGGGATTTGAACTTGTATAATGTTTTTTGCCTAAAGCAAAGCAAAAAAAAAAAAAAAAGATGGGGTTTATATGCTGATCTATCAGTTTGTCTTGTTGATGAAAACCCAAAGGGGATGATTTTGTACAGTGTTTATAGCAATAGTGCTGTCTATAGACCTTTCAAAGATCATGTGTGTTTTATCTATCTATCTATCTACCTGTCTGTCTGTCTGTCTGTCTATCAATAATAATCTGGTTTTGGTGCCCTAAGATGGACTGGCATCCCAGTTAGGTGTATTTCCACATCACGCCCAGTTTTCCCAGGATTGGCTCCGGATCCACTACTTCCCTGATCTGGATATAGCTCTTACTGAAAAGATTTATGTATTTTTTTGTCAGAACGCTCCACATCCCTCACCGTCCACTCTCCATATATGGAGGTTTTAAAGCTCTTGCAACACCCATCTATAATCTAGTTGCTTGTTCTTATTACTGTGTGGTAACATGCACCTGTGTGTGTGTGTGTGTGTGTGTGTGTGTGTGTGTGTGTGTGTGTGTGTGTGTGTCTGTGTGTGTCTGTGTGAGAGAGTTTCTGGGTTGTTACTGATGTAAATGTCCTTTTGCAGTGGGGTCAGTCGTGCCACTGAGGTCCACATCTGCACCTTTGTGGCCTGCTCTACTCAGAGACGATGAAAGTGGGCAGCCAGCCAAGCACTAATGTGTATTAGCACCACAAAAGGGCCGTGAGGGGGCACTGCTTGGACGGTGCGCTTTAATTTACTGCAGATTTATGGGCTCACGCTTTCGCGAGCCGAGAGACGCCCAATGTTTTCCCTTCCATTGGCAGCCATCTCAAGTACAAATCGTGGGCGTTTCGGGAAGAATGGAATTCCAGAGCCTTAGATGGATGGGAATGTACGTGTTCGTATACTGATTCCTATATTTATAAATGGGGAAATTAGCTGACTGAATACACGGATATCTATATATGCTAGAAACATAGATAGCTAATGAGGTCCTTATACTGTGTGTGTGTGTGTGTGTGTATATATGTGTGTATATATATATATATATATATATATATATATATATATATATATATATATATATATATACATACATATAGTGACATTGGCTGCGATGTTGGTTGTCGATGGACAAAAGGTAAACATCTTCCCGAGTGATGTAGATAGAATGAAATGTGTTTTCTGCAGCAAAGTTTGATGACAGGCCATTTCTCACACAAGCATCAGTAAAAATAAGTTAAAAAAAAAAAAAATAAGTAAGTTGATTTTATTCCTATTAAAAGTTACAAAAGTGACTGATGTTAGCATATTCATGCACTGTCTAGTTTTACTTTGCGAATTTAGATAGCTGGATAAGTTAGCTAGACAATTTTCTCTGCAAAAGTTATTTACCCACACTGTAAAACCGGATAAGTTCATTTAAGTCAAAAAAATTGAGGAAACTAATTACCTCAAAATTTTTATCTTGATAAATCAGTTTCTTTAAGACAAATATACTTAAATATAACAAAAAATAGTTTAAATGACAAAGTTTGAGTAAAATTTTTGTTATATTTAAGTGCATTTGGCTTAAAGAAATTGGTTTATCAACTTCAAAATTTCGAGGTAATTATTTTCCTCAAATTTTTTGAGTTAAATGAACTATCCGGTTTTACAGTGCACATTAGTTTGCTAGGGTAGGCTATTTATTTGGCAAAGATGTGTTAAGTAAGCAATGTGACTCAGTATTAGGGGAATAAAATCTGAACAAATGTATCAATGTAATGTATTTGGTTCTAATATATCATGGACCAAGATTGATTTGTTTTGTCATAAGAAATTCAAGTAATTTCTATTCATTTCAAATAGTTTGATCAAATATGTTAAAAAAAAAAAAAAATATATATATATATATATATATATATATATATATATATATATATATATATATATATATAAGCAATAAAATTGAAGACAAATTTCCCCAGAAAGCAAAAGCTATACCTTAACAATCAGCACTAGTCAACATAACATAACATAACATAACATAGTCACGCGATTTGCAAATTACCTCAGTATTAATTAAGTTTAAGTTAACTTGTCAAGGTTATTTATGAAATAAAATATTTCTCACTATGAAACGTCTAAGAAATGGGTATTCGATTAAGTTGGTACTTAATCTAAGACTAAGCAGCAGTACGGGAATGTGGGAACTCCAGTGAGTGTGTGGTGGGAGGGTCGGATGGATGAGGACATTGTGATATATGTTCACCCTGACTGGCTTTGTGTCGCATCAGTGCTCTCACATCAGACACACACACACACACACACACACACACACGGTATGTATCTGTATGTATATATACTATGGTTAAGCACACATAGTTAGACGCTTTAATATTGAAATTTCACACAAGTAGTCTGATGTAAATATATACTTTAAGCATTATTCAGAAGTTACACGAAAGCTCCACACATGGAGTGAAGTTTACCCAGAACAGAGGAGGACATAAGAGGAGACAACATCTTGAGGACTGACTTTTTTACAGCTACATTTGTGAATGACCTTGTGAACTATCAGTATAGCAGATGAATGCTCGATCAGATCTTTAAAACCGTGTATGTTTTCTTTACAACCGAGCGTACTGAATAAACTAAAACATTTACATAATTGTATTAATTTATAAATATGAATAAATTAAAAGCATAATAAAATAGCCTACATCCCGCACACATTATGATTTCATGACCATGATTTAGTATCTTGTGTCTTCGTCCCACTGAAAGTATTGGAACGGCAAGGCTAATTCATTTTTTATTTTATTTTTTTTTTGCTGTAGAATGAAGACATTTGGGTTTGAGATCAAAAGATGGATATGAGAAGAAAGTTTAGAATTTCAGCTTTTATTTCCTGGTATTCATATGTAGACGTCTTAAACAAGATAGAACATAGCACATTTTGTATCAGACCGCCCAATTTGTAGGTGAGCAAAAATATTGGAACATGTGACTGACAGGTGTTTCTTGTTACCCAGGCGTGTCTTGTTAGATTGATTGTTTAAACAATAAATAGCTCTGAACATCTACTCTTGGTTTTAGCCTTCAGTTTTACCTGTGAAAACTGCATTTGTTGTTCAAAAAGATGAAGATCAGAGAGCTGTCTATCGGCGAAAATCAGTCAGTGACATCACAAACAACCTCCACAGGGCAGGGGTGAAGGTATCACAATCCACCATTCAAAGAAGACTTTGAGACCAGAAATATAGAGGCCATACCACACATTAGAATTAGAAAACCAGATTGGAATTCGCAAAGAAATACAGAAATGAGCCTCAAAATTTCTAGAAACAAGATTAACCTCTACCAAAGTGATGGAAAGGCCAAAGTGTGGAGAAAGAAAGGATCTGCTCATGATCCAAAACATACAAGCTCATCTGTGAAACATGGTGGAGGTAGTGTCATGGCTTGGGCTTGCATGGCTGCTTCTGGAACATTCTCACTAATCTTTACTGATCATGTAACTCATGATGGTAGCAGCAGAATGCATTCAGAAGTTTACAGGAACATTATGTCTGCCAATTTACAGAGAAACACATCCAAATTAATCACGATGAACTTTATCATGCAACAAAACAATGATCCAAGCTGCGTAACCCAATTCTAAATACGTGTATCTTTCCCTGATATATATTGTCGTAACCTTTGGACTTCAGTGGCTCAATATGTAGATGCATACTATATGTACATATCACTAAGTAAAACTGCATTGTTGAATTGACTAGGAAACATTCAGTAGCTCCTGCACATCCAGAAGCCCAATAATGTAGATAAAGTCTTATTATTATGTCATTAATTAAATAATACCAAAACTAACATATTAACAAAGCAACATTATAGAGTAATTAAATCTCTCTCTCTCTCTCTCTCTCTCTCTCTCTCCCCATCAGCTGGTGGTGTGGTGTTTTCCCCCCAGGGATCATTGGCCCTGGGGGTGTTAGTGTAGCCGCCAGGGCTTTATAGACTCCCTACTGAGAGCATCTCCTTAAAGCGCACAAAAGGCCACATTTATCCATACCCTGACCGTTCTGACCCCCTTAACTCAGTCCCCTCCATTCACACACACACACACACACACTACACAGACTACACACAAAGCTCCCATCGGCAGTCTGGCCTCGTTGCTACAATCACAAACCCAGAGGATTGTGGGAACTAAAAGTACACCTTCAACTTTTAGGAACTATTAATGTGATGGATAAACTTGATTCTATGTAAAACAAGCACTGGTGTGAAGGTGTGGTTTGGAAACCGTGCACAATTTGAAAAGAACATTCAAGGTAAATTAACACAGCGTGTATAATTTGTCCGAAACACGCTACACGAGTTGAGTTTTATCGAGCTTGTTTCATTCGCTGTTCTAACTTATTCTTGTCGCTCTTGCCCATTACGAGCTTCCTCCATCCTTTTCCCTTACCTTCTTATCGTCTTCTTTCAAACACTTTTCCTCTTTCATTCTCACTTCCTTTTCTCTTTCAGTGCTGTTTACCCCTGCTCTCGCCCCCTTCTTCCCCCCTTGTCTCACTTATTTAGGTTTTATTCCACCCCCATTTTCGCGCTGAACGCGTTTCTGAAGGCGTAGCCTAGAGTTTAGTTTATGTGTGTGTTTCTTTTCGGAGACCCCCACCAGGAGGAAGAAGCTTCTTTTCATCCCTCTCTGCATTCCAATGCGTTCCGAGCGGCTAAATGTGGAGAGAACGGAGAGAAAAGAGGGAATGAGTGATGGACGTTTCTGTTTTGCGGCTTTTTGCACCATTTCTCATGGCTTCTCTCTCGACTTGCTCCGTTTCTGCTGAATCAAAAATAATGCCTCCGGCTCAGGGACTGTGGGAAAGAAATGGAGAGGAGAAGAAAAAAAAAAAGCTTTCAGACACCAAATTTCTCTTGGACAGTCAGCTGGCAATATCGCACATCAGGTTGACCGAGGCCTCTTTCTGCGTCACAAACTCCCATTCGTATCGTCTTCACTCAGGAACGGATTCATAATCAAATAAATTGGTATTTTATATCTGAAAATGGAGGACTGGCAGAGTTTCATCTGAACCACCCTGCCTCATAAATCACACTTTAATATGACACATTCTGGAATCAGTTCTCTTCAGTAAACTTTGAGCAATCTGTAATTACATGAACTGATTTAGTATCCCATCTACCATAAAGAGGAGTTGCACAATCTCTCTGGGCTTTAACACTCACATGACTTATACGAGTCTCCTATGTTTCCTGACGCAGTGATTTATTGTTCACAAATTAACATGGATATCTGAAGCCGGTTTGTTTGTTTATTTATTCATTCATTAATTGATTTCTTTAACTTAAATTAAGACAAAGCCAATAGCTCGATCCTATGATCCTATGATGCTCTTTCTTTAAAAAAGAAAGAAAGAAAGAAATTATATTCCGTACACCCAGTGCAGTCAGTATAGTTCAGTAACTTCAGTAACATCATAAGACTGATATGATGATGTCATAAATACATCATGACTGTTTTTATGTTTAATGACATACCAGTGTTGTTACCCTGTGTATGTACAGTAATTGTCATCATGTACATAACATGCTACTATTCACATCAGATATGTTCTGGACACGCATGTGTTGTGTAAAGTTAAACCGATGTCTGTAATGATTGTAGCTGATTCACGCTGACTCGTGTATAAATTAAACAGATAGGAGTGTGTACATGCGTAAAACCTTTTCATTGATTATTAGTATAACCGCTTGCTATAAATCTTTAGTATACACATATTGGGCTAGTAGGCTACATTCATATAACATGCACGTCTTTTTGAATATTTGCTATATTTTATTGTTTTAATGCAGATAGTACTAGGTAGGATTCAGCTTGGTGGTACAAAAAGATCACCAAATTCACTTCCTGGGTTTCTGGATTGCAATCTATGTTTATCTCCACTGCGCACTTGTTGTGTTTCTAAAACAAGTTCAAATACTTCAAATGATTGAGCATTCGCTATTTTGTGCTCGAGGTCATGAAAGGTGGCTCACAGTAATAATAATAATAATAATAATAATAATAATAATGCATTAATACAAAGACTAATTGTAAAGGCTAATGGCAACAGATATAACAACTTGGCCTCTTAAGTAGAGATGGCACCGATCCGATAGCAAGTATGAGTGTTGGTCTTATTCCAGCAAAAAATGGAATCCACCTTGCGTCCTTCTGAAATGTGGGGATCAGGTGCTCGCCGATGCCTTTATGGTCCTGTGTTATTTCAAGGAGATGATCTTTGACCCCTGAGGTCAGTAATGAATGGAATCCTGTAAATGTGGAGCAGGTTGAAGAGGGCACAGGGAACACACGTCTCTCACCTATAGAGCCGAGCCGGTGGTCTGGAATCAATCCAGCGGTAATTCTAACTTGTGGTAAGAAACATTAGATCACTCTTAAAACCACAAGGTTTATTAGAAACACAAGGGCTGCACAGGCATCATTGCTTTTTGAAATCATTTTACAAAAACAGCGATAGTTCAGTGTCCGCTAGTCCATGAAAACTACAGTCAGATTAGATTAGGTTCGATTCTGGATTTTGGTAAAAAGGAATAAATATAGGGCAGATTTCTGAAATCGTTTTGTATGGAAGTGTGATATTCGGAATAATCACCTTCAAATGCTTAGAAGGATCACTTTTAAATATTCAAAATTGATATACTGTACTGATATCTTTATTTATAATGAATATATTCCATGATTGATGAAATGGTCTTTAGTCTGTTGATTTAATTTTTTTTAAATGATATACCTGTACTTCATTCATACAATTATCCAATATTAATTATGCAGATGAATGTCGAGATTCAATTCACGTTCAATATCTAACATTAGAATGAAGGACAAATGTAATCTCAGTGACTTTAACTGTGTTACTGTTGGTTTGAGATGGGCTGGTTTGAGTATTTCAGAAACTGCTGATCTTGTGGGATTTTCACACACTTCACACTACTTCTCTAGAGTTTACACAAGTAAGCAAAGTAACAAGCGAGTAAACAAGTAAATAAGTAAATAAGTGAGTAAGTAAGTAAGTATGTAATTAAAGTAAGTAAGTAACTAAGTAAGTAAGAAAATAAATAATTAAGTGAGTAAACAAGTAAGTAAGTAATAAAGAGAATGAGTGAGTGAGTGAGTGCGTAAGTATATAATTAAAATAAGTAAATAAGTGAGTAAGTAAGAAGAAAGTAAATAAGTAAGTAAGTAAATAAGTGAGTAAGTAAGAAGAAAGTAAATAAGTAAGTAAGGAAATAAGTGAGTAAGTAAATAAGTGAGTAAGTAAGAAGAAAGTAAATAAGTAAGAAAGTAAATAAGTGAATAAGTAAATAAGTGAGTAAGTAAGAAGAAAGTAAATAAGTAAGTAAATAAGTAAGTAAGAAGAAAGTAAATAATTGAGTAAGTAAATAAGTAAGTAAGAAGAAAGTAAATAAGTAAGTAAATAAGTAAGTAAGTAAGAAGAAAGTAAATAAGTGAGTAAGTAAGAAGAAAGTAAATAAGTAAGTAAGTAAATAAGTGAGTAAGTAAATAAGTAAGTAAGTAAGAAGAAAGTAAATAAGTGAGTAAATAAGTAAGTAAGTAAATAGAAAGTAAATAAGTAAGTAAGTAAATAAGTGAGTAAGTAAGAAGTAAGTAACTGAGTGAGAAGTAAATAAGTAAGTAAGTAAGTAGAAAGTAAATAAATTAGTAAATAAGTAAGTAAGTAAGTAAGTAAGAAGAAAGTAAATAAGAAAATACGTAAATAATTAATTAAATGTCTGTCCATTAATATATATGTAAGACCAGTAAACAGTAATACATTAGACAAAGGCAGTATTTGGTTTGATGAACTCTTGCTTAATATATATATTAGTGTAGAATTAGTGCAGTTTTATAAGGAAATGAGCTGTAAGTTTTACTGAGCACCTTGCAGAGCCAGCCACGGTTCTTCTGGAGACTTTGACTGTCACACTTGCTTCTTATTATGGTCTTTTGTCTGAAAAGTGTCTTGTACCACTTAATATGCTGCTTCCTTTGCTGACATACAAACCTTTTTGTCTTACTAACTTCAAGAGAAAGAGAGAACAGCAGTTATAAGTTAACAGTGTATAGCAGTTATATTTGTTACACCTGAGACAAACCTCAAAAGAAACCCAATATGCACATAATCACTCACTGAGTGCTGCTTCAAAGCCCAAAGAGAAATCTCTCTTCACCAGCCCACCAGAAAAATCTAACAACATTATATGCACTGGCACAGGCTGCGAGACATTCCTGCTGCTTTCCAACAGGAAGTAGCATACATTTTTAACCAGTAGAGGAACTTAAACAGTAGCTCAAGCTCCTAAACTTTTACTCTACATCATACAAGTCCACCCTCTCCAATTGTGTGTGTGTGTGTGTGTGTGTGTGTGTGTGTGTGTGTGTTAAATGAGTTTGGCCTGCATACTGTGGTAGTACATCAAATAAAACTGTAAAAACATGATTCATTTCTCTAAAAATATGAGGTATGCATGTGAATAAAACCCAAAACCACAATACGCATGCATATTTCTTTTTCTAAGAGAGATATAAAAGATGTTGCAAATAGTTACATATCAATTCTGTTTATTTATTTATCTATTTTTCAAAGAAACTCAAAGAAACATTGAGTAGACAAATCAGATCTTTTCCAGCTACAGGCTTTGTATTATAAAATGCAATAAATAAATAAATAAATAAATTATACAGTTCTATGTAATTGGGAACTGTAATTCAGTCTATGTAATTGGGAAGTGAAACCACGTCACAATCATTTTCTGATTCACCCATCCATCTTCTATAGTGCTTAATCCTTTTCAGGGTCACGGGGAACCTGGAGCCTATCCCAGGGAGCATCGGGCACAAGGCGGGGTGGACAGGGTGCCAAGCAATCGCAGGGCACAATCATATACACACTCACACACCCATTCATACACTATGGACACTTTGGACATGCCAATCAGCCTACCATGCATGTCTTTGGACTGGGGGAGGAAACCTGAGTAACCTGGAGGAAACCCCCGCTGCATGGGGAGAACATGCAAACTCCGCACACACAGGACCACAGTGGGAATCGAACCCCCAACCCTGGAGGTGTGAGACAAACATGCTAACCACTAAGCCACCGTGTGCCCCTTTTCTGATTCATGGACTTTTTTTTAATTGTATTGCAAGCTTTTATTTAAAATTGCAAACAAAGGTGCAATGTAAATGCAGTCAACTAGTCTTGGACTACAAAAGTCTGTTCATAAGACTACAAAAGAAATACGAAAGTGCTTAGAAAAGAAGCTTTGTTCTAATGGATTGTGCACATGCTCCTCCAATCCATCTCTAGAGCTAGGTGTAATTCTGTTCATATAAATATGTGTGTCTAAGGGTAGAAGGGGTTCAGAATTCGCAGAAATGTTTGGGATGCCCCTTTCTCCCAGATGCGAGACGAGCAAACATGAAATTGAAGTGGAAACGCTTCGCAGAGGGGTGGCAGCAGGATGATTAGAGGGTTTTTGTAGAGTGGGGGGAGGCATGTCGATGTGGCCTGTTCCCAGAGGAGCATGAAAGAGGCACTTATAAAGAGCTGGATTACAGCCTCAAACTCTCACTCTGCCAGGAACATGTATATAAATATGTACTATATACTATATAAATGTGGAGGTTGGAAAAAGCGCACATGTAGGAATTCTGTCTGAAGTGAAACGTCTTGCTTCTCAAGAACCATCATGGAGACTTTTAAGAGACTTTGTTCCAAACTTTACATTTACTACTGCAGTGGATTTATAGCAATAAATGTGTTTTAGCAGCCTCTACATAATATCAATGCATTTTCCGAAGAATACCAAAGCATCACACTTCTTTCCACTACACTGTGCTCCGACATATGATCATTTCACATCCGGCCTGATTTTTCATCTTCTACCCAGTGGCTCCTAGAGAGCAGAAATGAAGGAATCTCCACATGGGGTTCATCATGTACAGAGGTGATACTTTATGGTCTGGCATTTAAACTGCCTTGTTCAAGAGACTAATATCGTAGGTAGTAATATCATTAGAAGCAAGCTGAAGGATGGAGCTAGCACGATTCGATTTGTGAAAACACCAGGAGAGGAAAAATGATGATCTGCTCCAGCTGGTTAAAAAAGGTTGAAAAGGTCTGGCGGGGTTTTTCTCAAGGTGCTCTCTGCTCTCTAAATCTTCCGTCCCGTAAGCAGTATGAAATAATCCATTGACATCTTGCCAATTGCTGAGGAGGAGGAGGAGGAGGAGGAGGAGGAGGGTGAGAGAAACCAAAGCTGCCTTTGTTCGCTACAACCTTTACCCCGTCTGCCTATTGACATCCACTTTGTTAACCGAGCGTGTGCTTTCATATCTTTCATCAAAAGCAGTAAAGGAAGAAAATGGAAATGCTGACATTATGCAACTTCAGAGCCAGCTGGAAGACTGTTCGTGGTTTAATTAATGAAGGCCGTTTGTGGACGTGCGTACAGTACATTCATCACTTTACTGTCTAAAAGCTTAGGTAAGTGTCTACTGGCATGCCTGTTTATTTATTAGCATGGTGCTCTGTTCTACTAATGAAGCCCATGATGTCAACTATTAGATCATTAAACGGAGGCCGTCCCATTTTTTTAGGCATACTGAACAGAGCGCCAATTAGTGTCAAGGTCTGATTACAGTACCTGCAGCGGAAGCAGCCTGGGCAGGAAATACACTGCTGGATGGATGTGTTTATCCCAGACACTCTGAGGTCAGCATCTGCCGGAGGACTGATTAACTTTTGAATGGCATCCAGGTTCTCTTAGACGCTGGTCTTGGACAGTAGAGCTTGGTGTAGTGTCAATATGTCCAATTCTACTGCCAAAGACTTGGTTTATCAACTCAACCGAGATCCCACAGAGGGTTGGGAGTTTGGATTCCACCTCAGCACTGCGTGTGTGAAGTTTGCATGTTTTCCCCGTGCTTCAGGGGTTTCCTCTGGGTACTCTGGTTTCCTTCTGCAGTCCAAAGTCATGCGCTGACATTTCCAAATTGTTCGTAGTGTGTGAATGTGTCTGCGATTGTGCCCTGAGATGGGTTGGTGCCCTGTTCATTGATTATGCCATATTTTTTATCCATTTACAGTTACATGTTATGGATATCTCTGAATAGAGTTCCGCAAAAAAAAAAAAAAAAGGAAAAAAAAAATTATATTTTTAAAATAAAATAAAATAAAATATTTTTTTTCCGTCGTTTGAAGTAAATACGACAAAATTAAAAAGAAAATTGTTGTCATTTAACACATTTTAAAAATCGGTTTATTATCCGTCTTAGATTATATGACGAAGCCATCAGCCATGCAAGTCCTTGTGAATGAGCTGTTACTATAGTAACAATGACCTATAAGAGTGAATGTTTATCACTGTTAGAATGTAAGCAACTAGCGGATGTTCCATAACCATAAATGTGACGATAAACAGATAAAAAGTATGACGTGTCATTTTAAATTATTATTTTTTTTTTTTAATTAAGAGGAATGAAGCGCATCAGTTATTAAAGTTGTTGATTATTTTCCTATTACAGCATGCTCCTAAGTGTTCTATTCCTTACATGTGACTCTGGGAGACACCTGCATTTAAACATCATAACAACAGCTTGTGTATATTTTGTGTAACAACGTGAAAAATGTATGTAGGTAATGTCCTGGTCAGGGTAGTGATGGAACTGAAGCTTATCCCGGGAACACTCAGTGCTAATAATTGTGAGAAATGGAACAAACACTGTTATTTATATTCTCTCTCTCTCTCTCTCTGTCTCTCTCTCGTCATTCTCGTTTCCAGAAGGATAGAGAATCTGATCGCTGGCCAAAGCCGATTTTGTTCGGGGGATCAGAGGCGGAGATAAGTGTGCTTGAGGCTGTTGAAGACGGTTAGGAGAAATTCTGTGGAGAATGAAGCCTTTTTATCTGCTTTAAACAAAACATCCCATCTGGGTTTAAGTCAAGTGGGTAGGTGGGGAAAAGGGTCTGGATATTTGTTCAGTGATTAACATGAGTGCTTTCCTCAGTTCTCTAGTGCGGTTGGAACTAATTAAAAAGCCAATTATCTTTCAGAAGATGGATCTGAGAGAGGCACGTCCCACTGGTGGTTAACACACCGCTCCAATCCCTCTCCACGTCTCCATCTTTATTGTGGATGTAAAACAATAAAATAAATAAATAAATAAATAAATAAGAACTCAAACTGAGTCTGATTCCAGAAATCCAATGTTGTTGCCTGAGGAATGAACACTAAAGAGTGAGGAAAACATGTTGTTTGGGCTAATGCGAGGAGTAATGTTGATGAAATACGGGATTTCTGCATCTTTACAGGAACTGTACAATAGCTCATAGAATTAAGCAGAGAAATAACAGATATAAGGTATACTGTATAATAATTACTAAGTATTTAGATTACCTATATACTTCAAATAGTCTGCCTTTTTAATGTATGCTGTTGAAATTATTCACAACTGTTTATTGAACATCATCTATGAATCATTTTGCTTATTAAAGCATGAAAAATATCTGAATTTCTAAATATGTTCATATCCATTTTTAATTAATTTATTCATGTATAGCTTTATTAATATAAAAAGAGTGATATTAACATGTCAAACAAAATGGCAGACAATAAAAAACAGACTGTAATACTATGAAAACATATGAAGGTTAGGGTTAGAGTGAGGGTCAGGATTAGTAGTTTTACTTTTTTATGACTATTTTGATATAAACAAAATAAAATTGCTCTCACTAGTTTGAATTATTAGCCATTTATTTCCTATGATGCCATCTTCCTTAGGTCCTTAGGTTGAGTTTAGAAAAACAAATCTAAGTAAAAAAAAAAATATTCTATTATTATTTATGAATTAATAATTTACTTTCAGTCTATAATTTGGGTGACAATGACATATTTTCAAGTATATAGTCAATATCACAATATCAGTCAAATTAAAGAAAAAAAAAAGAATTTTAAATTTTACTTTCCCATGATCTTCAGGAAATTCACATGATGCAACTTCCTGTTGAAGAAGAATGTGTTCAAGTAACAATTTGAGTGAAATGACTAATACGGACATTTTAAAGCGATATTTCATAAATGAGACGTGGTGTGAGGTGTGTGCAAGAAAAGAAAATGTGATTTTTGAAATATTTTAATGATTATACTGTATTTGAAGGTAACGTGTAGTTATCACTGAGGTGGGATGGGTAAAAGTGCAGTTTGTTTAAGTGCTGTAGATTTTGTAAGTTATTTATTAGTTATTTATGTGAAACAAACACATACTATTGATACTTTTCCTGTGTTTAAAATGCCTTTTAAATGCAGTATCACTGAGACACAAATGGCACCCCACTCATTAAATCAGCCATAAAATCTAAAGAAATGCCCTGGGTCAATAACAACAAAGTGAAATAACAAGTCTCAGAAGACCATCTTAGCCACTTTACAACCAAATAAACTACAATATTGGAAGCTGGGCCCATCTCTGAGACGGACGAATCCGGCTAAAGTCATGACTGACTAAAACAACACAGCTGCTTAGAGCTCATTTCAGATTCTTCAATCAGTGGCTTGCCATGGCTGATTCACTGTAATCTATCTGATCAAAGCAGGAGAGTCCAATCCTATTGCTGTAATCCGTCCTGATGGGGATTCTTATGCGTTTTATTCTTATGCGCTTAAAAAGATAAAGCGCTTCAAGCTAGATTTTGTTTTTTTTACACTCTTTTTCTGCACCAACGTCCAGTCACGTAGGTTTTCATATTATTAACATCTGAATAACAAGCATGGTGTGAGAGGGTCAAATGAAGTGGTATCAGCTATTAAGCTATTTTATTGTAAGTTTGTAATCTAAATTTGTAATAAATAAAATAATAATAATAATAATAATAATAGTAGTAGTAGTAGTAGACCGACATTTGGTGCATATATGCGTCTAATATATATATACTCAGTATTTATTTTATTTTATTATTTTTCTTTTACACACAGACACAGTCGTCGCCATTCAAGAACATCCATTATACTCCCTCGCTCACAGAGGAAGTGATAAGGAAATCTATATTTAACAGTATTCCAGTGCCAGAATGAAGCTATAAGGAAAGCATTTCAGGAATGACAATTAGCATATCGTGCATGACAGCTCAATCGTATTTCGAGGCCCATGCAAAGACCGGCGCATTTATTCACTTAAGTGGGAAATGATTTGAGACGTTGTCCCTGAAAGGCATTTAGGAGTCCCTAATCGAGCTGCTGCACCATCTTCTCCCCTCATGTGCTGAAGTAGCAGACAGATGGTGTCTACTGTCATCACTGAGTGGAATATTGGGCTCTTTAATGGCAATGTGAGACTGTACAGTGTGTCTATCTGATCCAATGGCAAGAAAATATACAGTATGTACAGTAATCTACATAACTTGGATAGTATAGTAGCGCTTCACAGAAACATGTCTGATGAAGCATAAAGCATTCAAGAAATATGTGACTATGAAAAGGAAGTTCAAAATGATAAACATTACATATGATCAATCAAGGTGTTAGGATGAGATAGATGATGGAAAGTCATACCAGAAATGTTCCTATATAGTTTTATCCAAGATGTTGTGGTATTTATGTACAAAGAACTGAAAACAGATGCCAATAATTCTTCATCCTGAAAACGTAGACCAACATTTAGAGACAGATTTAGACCATAATTTAAAAAACAAACAAACAAACAAACAAAAACACTGACTGGAATATTTGCTTGAACGTTTATTGACAGCCTCAGTAACTTCCCTTAGACTTCAGTTATAAGTAGACAGATTTGCTGTTCTGTTCTCTGTTCAGGAACATATGTTGAAATGATGGTCTATAGGTGCAATGCCATTGGTGCCTAACAACTCCAGGGTCCTTGGTTCGATCCTGCTGTATGGAATTTTGCATGTTCTCCATGTATCTGCATTGGTTTCCTCTGGGTTCTCCAGTTTCCTCCTAACTCCCATAACATGCTAGTAGGTGGACTGACTATGCTAAATTGCCCTGAGGTGTGAATTAATGTGTGAACACTGGAATATTCCTTTAAGAAGCCTAAATGCTTTTTTCCACAAGTTAACGAGAATCATCACGGTCATAGGTATATAAACTAGTGCGCAAAGAAGCACAAGAAAAAAAAATGGAGTGTTCACAGTATTCACACACAATCAAGCTAATGAGACTAATCACAAGGAAATGGTTAGCACCAGGAGGTGTGAGCGGTGAGAAAACAGTAGGGAGAAATAAAAATGCTAAAAGAACTTTGTGCTTCACAGATGATAGCACATGTAGGTTATAAGCTTGGAAAACTGATTTGGTGAAGAAAAGTCCTTTGCACCATGAACTTCACTCTTCAATCACTGTGTTCTCATCACACCCATATTGACTTACTTTCCTGCTCACAGATACGTATAACAAAGTCAATTCCTTCACGATATTACACAGACACATACTTTCACTGACCATTGGGTTTATTTTAGTGTCTAAGCCAACTCTGTTTTCTCATATAGACAATGAGATTTTCTCCTCAGGCTGATTGGAAAATGTGGTTTGGCAGAGAAAAGAAAAGTCATATATGACTACAAAAGGCCACTCATGACAAGATTTCCCAATTTACCAACTCAGCTGAAAAAAAAAAATAAAAATAAAAGCAGTTTGGCCACAGCACCCTGAGGGAGCTGCAGTTCAATCTGGGCTGCACTAGACTGGCACTGACCAGCATTCATTAACAGAGTTGAAAGCCTGCACCATTTTGTGTTTTTTCCTCTGCAGTTGATACACTTCGCTTACTCGGTCACTTCTCTCCTTTCTATTACCGTTCCCTGCCTTGCAACATCCTTGTCTCTATAGTTGGCTTCTCTTCAACTGTATTTCAAGTGCTAGAAATTTGAAAGAAGAAGAAGAAAAAAAAGCCTAAATAGTGCAAAAGAGAAATAAATATTTACTTGTGTTTGAAGTGGACAAGTTGACAGGCGCATGAAGAGAATATATGATGAAGAATGATGGAAATAAATGACTACACTGTGAATCTATACGGTTTTCTATTACCACGTTTAATGATGTCATATTTCCATTGTCAGAAAAATTCTCAGAACCATTAAAGGTTCCCTGAAGAACGTTACAACAAAAGGCTTCCTTTTATAGGAAAGGTTTGAAGTAGAACCCTTGATGAAAGCAAGAACTTTAAGAAGTTCCCCCCCCCAGTAATGGTTTAGTGTTTCATCACATCGGGATCCGTGAAAGGTTCTTTGTAGAACCCTGCACCAAAGGGTTTCTAATCAGACACGTTTTGATTAAATGCATTTAGGAAGCAAAGAAACCCTCAAGGCAATGCAAGGTAAGTTTATTTATACTGTACATACATAAATAAAACATACATAGATAAAAGCAAAGTACATTAGGAGGACATTAAAAACAAAGTGATGTGATAAAATTGGAAAATAGGCAGATTTGCTTGAGTCAGTTACACTCGAGTCTTTTCCAGCAACCTGAGGGAGGTAGATTTCTAAACCTCTAAAATATTTATCAATCTTTGGGATAACAGTGCTGGCATTTAACCTCCAAGGATCTGATTAAACTTAGGATGAAATAAACAAATTAAGGAGGCTGTAAAATAAATCATTTCGAAGCATTAGAAAGAAATTAAAAATAGAGTGGAAATATAAAATCTTGAAAAAATGGATGGTTTTAAACATAATTAGTATAATAAACACAAAGTGAAGAAAAAAAATGCTACAGAAGCATGTTTAAGAGCTCAATTGTAGGCACATGAAAAGAGAAATGTTGCTTTCACTCACCAAAGAACTCCTGGAGTGCCTTTTTTTTTTTCCTAATGAATATTGAAGGGAAGTTCTGATCTAGTGGGCAAGTGTTAGAGCATCATAAGATATAAGAACCAATCAAGTTCCAGTATGGATGTTTATGCAGAATAAAGTACATACATCATACATTATGCGCCTCTGCAGAATACTCAACATAAATATGCATTCTCCAAAAAAAAGTTCATTGAGAACCCTAATAAAAAGGTTCTTCAGGTTGTATGTGTAGAACATTACTCTATAGAGTTTCCCTCAAAGAGCCCCTTAGGAACCATTTTTTTCCATGAGAGTGTAGTATTGAAGACGTAGAAGGCAAGTGAGAAAGCAGCATATAATAAATAAAAAATAAATCAGGTTTCCAGTATGCAAATGTCTGTATATTAAATTATTTTTATTATAAATTATGCTTATGTTCCTTTTTACATAATGATCAAGAAAGGTTCCAAGTGGAACCTTCCAACTGGGACCATTTTTTCTGTGTGTAGTTATTGGGAAGTCATAATTCATCTTTTCTTTTGGAAAACATGGATTTAATGTTAAGAGTTTTGAATCCACCAAAAGCTCTACTAGAACCCTACATCAGAACATTTCCCAATGAGACAGGTTTCAAAGCCTTGGAAGCCTTTTAGGAAGTAAAGAACTCTGTGCTAACTAAAAAACAACCGAGAGCAACCTTTTTATTTCTAAGATTGTGGTAAAGAGAATGTGGCAAATAAGTTTTATTGCATCACAAATTATAAGAGCCAATCAGGATATAGTATGCAAATGTATGTACTTTAAAGTATGTTGATTATATATTATTCTCTTCTTACCTAAATGATTCCAAGTAGAATTCCCTAAGAACACTAGACTTGTGAACCTCTTAGGAACCCTTTTTTTTTTTTTTTTTTGTAATTGCTGAAAACTCATAACAATTTTATTATTTATTTATTTATTTTTTTTTTTGTAATTTTTTTTTTTTTAGGTTTCTCTGGAGGATCCATTAAAGGTTCTGTGTGGATCCCTACATCAGAAACTGTACCAATCAGACAAGTTTCAATTTAGAAGCCATTGAGGAAGTAAACTCTGAAATATACCAAAAAAAAAAACAATATTATGGAAACTTTTTTCTAGGACTGTAGTAATGACAATGTGGTGCCAAATGTCACTGCATCATAAAATACAAGAACCAATCAGGATCCAGTATGTAAATGTGTGCATGTTAATTAAATAAAAAAGGAGCACCAGTATACAAGGGGAAGGGATGGGTGCATGGAAAGTTTTTTGATTAAGTGAAAGTGTAGGCATATTAATGTGTTTTGTTGTTGTTGTTGTTTTTCCTGCTGTCCTGTGAATTATTATTCAGTGTAGATGTATTTATTTGTTTATTTATTTTATGTGTGTTTCATACCTGTGTTGTACTCCTACAAATCTATTCTATAATCAAAACACACAGCTCAGAGTCTGAGGTACAGAGTTGTTATTTTCATACATATTCAATATTTTTTTTAAAACCTACATATCTCTGTCTCTGTTCTTTCTTCCATTCCCTGTCTTCAGGCTCAGATCTCTGTGCTGTTCTCAGCCATAATAAGATCTCCAAAGGTTTGATTTTATCTTGGAGGAGATACAGTGATGTCGTGTCCGTGTGATGATAACTTTTTGATCATTTGAAAGGCATAGAGATAAAGGATTATTCTGTGCATGGTGGCATAGTGTGTGTTCACTGTGCAGATACAGACAGATCTTTACACATTGTGTAAATATCTCCGATTCAGTGGAAGCTGCAGTGGAAGCACTTTCATAGCATTATACAAATTTCCAATAAGAGTGATTCTGCATTTGAATAAAGTTTCCACACTTTCATTGTTCTGTTGATGAACAGAGCTGTCTGTCTGTCTGTCAAAATAAACTCACCAATGAACACTATGGCCTAATGGAACCTCTGAGTGTTGTGACATGGAGAGAGAGAGAGAGAGAGAGAGAGAGAGAGAGAGAGAGAGAGAGAGAGAATTCATCACCATTTCTCAGCAGAAAACCGATCGTGTGGAGTCCGCTCCCCCTAGTGCTTTCCAGAGCAGTGGCAGTTTATTAACCTTGGTTTAACTTTGAGTGCAAATATTTGTACACCCTTAGATCAAAAATGAAGACAGCAACAACATTCCACAGATGTTTCTTCATTTTGTCAAGTAACACAAATAGCATAATAATAGTAGATGTAGATCTTGATTCCTTCACTCGCACAGCTGATGGAGGGATTTTGTCTAAAGTATCCTGTGTCTCTGTAAGCTTTATCTGTGAATATCACCTAAATATTTTCCCTCCAACTTGTGTAAGTTTCTTTCAACAGTCTTAGTTGTAATTCGCCCTTTCATTCAAGTCAAAATCATTGTTATAATTCTGTCAAATATCATACAGTACCTGGTTCAGATCAGGGCTTAAGAATGAAAAAGTTATGCTTTATTCAAGTACGTGTTCCTTTTTTTTTTCCTCTGAAAGAATTGGGGACACTAGCAGACTCAGGGGGTATAGGGTGGAGGGAGCGTTTGATAGAGTGAACAAACAGCAGAAGTGCTCCCTGGGTTGCCCTTACAGTGGAGATAAGTGATGAACTGCCTCAGTGGCTGCCCTTCAAATTCAAAATAGTGATGAAGTGCCCTTTAGGGTGCTAATATGTGCGAGAAAAAATTATGAAGTGCCTTCTAGGGTGCCCTTCCAGTGGAGAGTATGTGATGCAGTGCCCTATAGGGTTCCCCTAAGTGTGAAGAAATATGATGAAATGCCCTCTAGGATTCCTCTAGGTGTGAGAGAATATAATGTTCCCACTAGGGTGCCCTTCCAGTGGAGAATATGTCATGCAATGCCCTGTAGGGTTCTGCTATGTGCAAGAAAATATGACAAAGTGCCCTTCTAATGGATAATACATGATGCAGTGTCTGATATGGTTCCCCTACATGCAAGAAAATGTGATGAAATGCCCTCTATATGTAATAAAACATAATGAAGTGCTCTCTACGGTTCCGGTACGTGCGAGGAAATATGATGAAATGCCCTAATGGCTGCCCTTCAAATGAAAAATAGTGATGAAGTGCCCTCTACGGTGCCAATATGTGTGAGAAAACATGTTGAAGTGCCTTCTAGGGTGCCCTTCTAGTGAATAATACATAATGCAGTGCCCTATAAGGTTCCGCTAAGTGCGGGAAAACATGATGAAGTTCCCATTAGGGTGCCATTCCAGTAGAGAATACATGATGCAGGAGATGTTATGAAATGCCTTTTAGGGTGCCAATATATGCATTAAAACATGATGAAGTGCTCTCTAGGGTGCACCTATGTGCAATGAAACATGATGAAATGCCCTAATGGGTGGCCTTCCAGTGGATAATATATGATGCAGTGCCTAATAGGGTACCCCTATGTGTGAGGAAAAATGAAGTGCCCTCTAGGATGCCCTTCCAATTGTGAATATGTGATGCAATGCCTTATAGGTTTCCCCAACCTGCAAGAAAATGTGATTAAATGCCAACTTTGGTGCTCCTATGTGCAAGAAACAGTGTCAAGTGCCCTCCAGGGTTCCTCTACGTGCAAGGAAAGATGATGAAGTGGCCCCTGGGGTTTCCTTCCAGTGGATTATACATGATGCAGTGCCATTTACGCTCCCTTATGTATGCAAGAAAATGAGCTGAAGTGCCCTCTAGGTGTTGTTGCCCTTTTTATTTTTTTCATTCCTGCCCCTCAGATGGAAGCATTCAATCAGTAGACACTATGTGCAAAACAAATCAAAACAAATGGAAGCATTTTCAGGAGACATTGCACATCAAACTCTATTGAGATTATTGAGCTTATTAGGTGTGTTTAAACAGGCAATTCAGTAGAATAAGCCATTCAGATCCACTGCTCACAGTTAAATAGGTTCTAGATAGACAACCAAACCAGTATATAGTGTTAAAAAGTGGAGTGTGGTATTTAATTATTTTTTAAATGTGTTTTTCTCTTTTCATTTTGACATGTGGTGTTATCCACAATCTACAAATCCACAATCCACTGCAGTCCAGACATTAGCTCACTGTCACTCACCTGCCTATTGACCTCACCTGTTAACCCTCATTTACTGCTCTGTTTTTTTTCATACCAGTTCTTCCAGATATCTGTGCAAGATTTTTTTTTTAGTCTCTTTTCATTTTTCTTGGTTTTTAATTTTTTATTTCTGCCGTTCATTTTGATTCATTTTGATAGTGGTGGTGGATAATGTATGAGACCTCGGGCAGCAAACTCAGCCTCACATCCTTAATATTACATCGCGGCTTTGTTTGTTTGTTCCCCATTCACATTGAAGAGCGAATGTACTCATTCCATCTATAAGAATAATTTACATGGCCATGAAATAACCAATATTTTGAGACAGCATATCTACTTTTATATAAACACCATTTTATCAGTTGCAAAGGAGCCAGAACATTTCCAGATATTATTTCTTACTAGAGGTGTATTGAAAAATCTCTATTAAAAACTATTCAACTGAGTAATTAAAGTCAAATTGCTCTTTGTACACCTTTTGGTCACTAAATACATTAGCTAGCTAACTGTAGGAACTCAAGGCATGTTCCTTTGACCTTTCTCGTCAACATGGTGTTTCCACCCACAGAACTGCTGCTCACTAGAGATCTTTTTTTTTTTGTTTCTTGTACCATTCTTTGTAAACTTTTGCTGTGTGTAAAGATTGTAAAGATTGCTGTGTGTCAATATCAAAGGAGATCAACAGTTTCTGAAAAGCTCAAACCTGCCCATCTGGCACCAACAACCATGCCACGGTCAAAGTCACTGAGAGCCAATTTTTCACCATATTGATTTTTAATGGTAACATTAACCGAATCTCTTGACCTGTGTCTGCAGAGCTGATCAGTAGACAGTAGAGTCTGACGTGTGTATATATATATATATATATATATATATATATATATATATATATATATAGGGTATGCAAACTTTTGAACTCAATGATAGACCTTCCTAGCAGCCCTTTTAGTTTGTTTCAGTGAGTCCAGACTGAATGTCCCATGTCTCATTGCCTGGAATATGTAATGCAGCATAGAAGATGAATTTATCCTCCATTTATACTCCATTAGAGAGATGGAGCTCTACGGCTAGTCTCCAGACAAAGGAAGGTGCATATGCTCCATTAAAATCACTCATAGATCGTAGTAAATGGGGATCACAGCAGACACCGAAGGGCAGGATGAGGATCAGTGAAGGCCGTAGGGGACTCATGTGACTAATCTCAGTCTGTGTGCCATGCGCTGGTGCCAGCGGCAGTGATGTCTGGGTCAGTGTCCCCTTGCTTGTGTCAGTGGGAGCCTCAGGAAATGCTTCATCACTGTAGTTTTCCCCAGATGCCAAACCAGGTCCCACCAGGGCCCCCGAGTCTCCCCAGAACCCACGTGGCTCATATAAAGATGAAACAGAAGTGCTATGATCAATGGTTTCATTCCAGTCTCAAGGGGATATGTACTGGTTTTTACTGCTGAATTGGAAAAACGTGGCAGAATCAAAAGGTTTTTGAAAATGGAGAATCAAATCAAACACTTATTTGGAGTTGAGATTGTAAGCTTTAGTTCTGGTAATGTGAAAATATGTATGTTGGAAAACAGAAATCTACACTGAATCGCCAGAAGGTATTTTTGCATCCAAAACCAACAAAACACACCTACAGACTGATGAATAAATCTTTATGAGTATTTTTTTTTTACTAGCTGATTTGCTGCTCTCTTGAGAAACAAGCATTTTACACACATTCTTATAAAGCTGGGTCAGAACTGAGCTCAAACCATTAATTTGAGAAATTGGTGAGGGGGGTATTTTTTTTTAAGACTGACATCCCCTGTTTCTTTATCATTTCTTTATACTATCTGTTGTGATATTTAAGGTGTTGATTAATTTCCTATAACAGCAGATCTGACAGTAATTCAAATCACAGTTTTATATGAAATATCATAGCAAATGACTGTGGTTCAAAATGAATCAAACATTTTCGGGAGTGCTGTTATAGGAAAATAATCAACTTAATTTGACATTGGGCCACATCGCCCATCGATGACCCTGTCGTTGATAATCTTCCTATAACAGCATGTCATTATAGGAACCTGAGTGTTTTATGGTTTGTGGACTTTCTAATAAAATTGCATATGATAGCTTATGTTAACATTTGAAATATGAACATGAAGGAAAACAGTAGATTAGATTTTAATATTTAATGATGTTATGTCATGTCAACCCCTTACTTATTAATTCCTGATTTATTAATTAACCAATTAGCCATTTCAAAGCTTTTATTCTGTAACTACAGTGAAACTAGTATATGAACATAGGTTAAGAGGTCTGAGTTTAGGAGAAAGGTGTGAAAAATGGAAAAACCCATTATTACTACTTACAAGTACTACAATAACCTAAAAACAAACATACAAACAACAACAACAACAACAAAAAAAACAACAACAAAAAAAAAACATTGATTTCTTAGAATGGAAGTCTGAGGCCAAGTGTTCATCCTCATTAATAAACGTTTATATGTAATGTATTCATGTAGGGTGCTTTAATGAACCATTTAATCAAAAGTATTTGTAAATTAATCTGCATTAAACACAATTTTAGAGGCTTTTAGTTTTGTGATAGCAGAATAGTTGTGGTCTGATGGTGCATGGATACAACAAAGCATTCAGGAAGGTGTAAGAAACCAGATTTTTTTTTTTTTTTTTTTTTTTTTTTTACTATATTGCTTCAGTGTTGGATTGAACTTAGATAAAGATCAGTTTAAATTCGCATGTCCTTCTCATCACATGGCCTTCAGAGTGTAAGAGTGAAAATTTCCTAGCACAACACAGCAAACTTTCCATAGACGTCCTTTGTATGTGAATGTGAAATAAGCAGATTTTCCTTTCATTTCTCAGTACATGGAAACACGATGGAAATACTGGTCCTGGAAATCTCAAGTACTCTAGAGATGACGTGGCTAGAGTTTAGTTTGTGCACCACTGGAGTATTCCTTTACTGCTGGTTCATGCTTCATCAAACATATTATTAAAATGTTCTTTTCTCAGAACAGGAAAATGTTGAAATTCTGGCTCATGGTTCAAGGTAATCACATGTGTGACCGATCCAATGGATTGACATTAGGCTGAAAAAACCAGAACATTCTGGTCCAAACCTGTATGAATTAGTGTGCATTATAGAGCAGAGAACATGAGATGTAAACAATTCATTTGAATGCATTGTTTGTTTGCCACAGCTTCATATGCAGTCCTGAGCATCTGTAGCCTCATCAATCATAGCATCATACACACACACACACAGAGAAACAACATGGTATGACCCAGTGCCACCCGTACACCCTGGCACAACCATTTGCCAAATCTTCACCGAAACACAAGAGGCCACCATAAGCACAACCTGCTCCATCTAGAAACTTCTAAAGCCTCCAATTCCCTAATGCACATTGCACCTCAGCTCATATGGCATCACCAACACCAAAGGATACGGATGAACCTCTGACTCGACCATTGGCATCTTCTTCTCTTCTATTTAATCTTTTTCATCTTCCACCCTCCGTGCTGTCACTCAGGCTCCACATCATCCATCATCACTTAGCCCGTATCCTTCATTTCCACACGCGACATAAACATTGGTGCACTCATCCGTCCCTCTTTTCCTGTTCCTTTCAAGGCGATTCTCTACGGTGCCGCCTCCTTCAGCTCCACCGCAGA